>NC_090325.1:35969649-36269649 GCF_035084215.1 Heptranchias perlo
GCTGCCAGGAATCTGGCACACACGTGAAGGAATCTTTTGCGTTGGTCAAAATGAGCTGAGTGTTGATGGAGTGATATCCCTTTCTGTTGATGAACAGTCCAGGCTCGTGTGGAGGTGCTCAGATTGCTATATGTGTACAATCGATTGCACCCTGTACACGTGGGAAGCCAGCCACAGAGTGGACTCCCACTGCCCTCTCTGTCTGGCTGAGGTCGCCCATGGGGAAGTTGACCCTGCGAAACAAACTATCGGTGACCTGTCTTATGCACTTGTCGGCAGACGAGTGAGAGACACCGGCGATGTCACCAGTGGCACCCTGGAATGGTCCGGAGGCAAAGAAATTGAGGGCAGTGGCCACTTTAACGTCGACAGGTAATGAGATGCCACCAGGCCCAGCCAGGAGCAGCCCGATATGAAGGATGTTGCAGGTGTCTGCGACCACCTGGCGACTCACTCTCAGCCTCTGTATGCACTGCTCCTCAGAGAGGTCCAGGATGCTCAGCCTCGGTCTGTCGACCCTCTGATGAAGGTAGTGCCTCCTGCAACGTCGGTCCCTCTGTTGTTCCCCTCCCTGCTCTTGTGCAGGTGCCTGTGGCGCACCACTGTGTTGTGGAGCTCCAAGTGGTGGAAGTGCACGCCGTGCCTGGCGAGGATGGTGATGTTGCTCGTCCTCGGATGTAGTGGTGAATGCAGCCTTCGCGCCCCCCCCCCCCCCCCATCCTGATGGTGTCGGTTTGAGGTGGTCTGAAATGTAGGTAAATATGTGTAGACAGAAGAATTCTGAGACTAAACCAAGAATTTTCAGTCTAAACACAAAGATCTCCCAGCCAAAAGTTTGCCTGAGAGAACTGAGTCCCCTGCTGTAATAACTGACCTTTTATCCCAATCTATCAACGAGGGATTTAAATGTCCAAATGGCTGCCGACTGAAACCCGACTACTTTCACATGGCGTGTTTCACACAGCACGGGAAACACGTTGAGGCAGCATTGAAATCGTTTGCCCTCATTGGATTTATGTACATTTAAATTGGATTTACTGTTTTAAATATCGTCCCGCCGGCTTTAATTGCTGGTGGGACCTCCGGGTTCGGGAACGGGGCGTGCACCCAGATGACTCTGGGTCATGCGTGTTTTTCGGCGGGTTGGAGCCACGAATTCCTGCCCGCTCCAGACGACCCTGATTTTCTATGCCCCAACTCACCCACACTTTCATTTCAAAATCGTGCCCTAAATGTTTTTAATGTTTCTTTCATTCAGGCCAGCTTCAAGCAAATGCATATTGTGAAAATCCTGACGTGGTTTTAATTGGAAACAAAGCGGATTTGTCCGATCAGAGAGAGGTGCAAGAGAAGCATGCAAAAGAGCTAGCAGACAAATACGGGTGAGTGCTCTGCTCACTTAACTTTTATCATGTCCGTTTTGAGTAGTTTGACCGTTTTGGAGCTGAATAACTTGGTGGCACTGGCAGTGAAAGAACTTAATCGGTCTTTTCTCGTCCATTTTTCCCCATTAAAAAAATAGAATTCTGATTGGTGCCTGTTTAGTTACAAATAGGTTGTAAATATCTGTGTTCTGTACCTGACCAGTCAGAGTAATTTCTGAAAATTAAGATGGGCCCTGATTTTAACTCTGGGCGGGTTTTGGGCGTTCGGGTATCAGTGTGAGTTAGAAACTCGCCCACTGCTTCAGAAAAAAGGCCCAAGCTACTTTAACTCCCGGGCCTCATTTAAATCCTGCCGGCCGACTTCCCGGGAAGCGGCGGAAAATCACGCGGCCCAGAGCGTAACTGCCGACACTGGGTAGGTGGGGGTGTCAGCTGCCGGGGTTGTCTCATGGGGGTCTTGCGATCGGGAAGTGAGGGGCGAATCAGCAGACGGGAAGGCCCCAGCTTTTATTGTGGGGCCCAGCGGAGCATTTCTGCTCTTCCTGGCCCCACAAAGAAATCATAAAAACTTAACTCTTGCCACCTTAATTCCCCGTCCCACTCCCACTCTGGCCTCCCTGTCCTCGGCCTCTTACACTGTTCCAGTGAAGCTCAGTGGAAGCTCGAGGAACAGCACCTCGTCTTTCGTTTAGGCACTTTACAACCTTCCATACTCAACATTGATTTCAATAACTTCAGATCATAACCACTGCTCCCATTTTCTCGGAAAGTCAGTGCTGGTAATGGTTCTGTTGTAACCATTTACGTCGCCTCACTTTTGTTTCTTTATAGTTCCAATTCCACCCTCCTTGCCTTGCACTGTCATCCCCTTTGTCATTTAATCACTCCTTGCCCTCCACCCTATCACAGACCTTCTCTTTTGTTCTCCACCCCCCCCCCCCCCACCCTGCCTTTATCCTTGGCTTTGTACTTGTTTATGAACTGTTTAATCTCTAACTTCTTCCAGTTCTAATGAAAGGTCATCGACCTGAAACGTTAACTCTGTTTCTCACGCCATAGACGCTGCCTGACCTGCTGAGTCTTTCTAGCATTTTCTGTTTTTATTTTATATTATATAAAAGCCAGAGGACACAGATTTAAGGTGATCGGCAAAAGAACCAGAGGCAACATGAGGAAACATTTTTTTACGCAGCGAGTTGTACTGATCTGAAATGCACTGCCTGAAAGGGTGGTGGAAGCAGATTCAATAGTAACTTTCAAAAGGGAATTGGATAAATTCTTGAAGGGAAAAATTTTACAGGGCTATGGGGTAAGAGCAAGGGCATGGGACTAAATGGATAGCTCTTTCAAAGAGCCAGCACAAGCACAATGGGCCGAATGGCCTCCTTCTATGCTGTACCTAAAAAAAAACATACCAGTTTAGCCCTGATCCTCTTTTCCCCCTGTCTTAACCTGGCAGGTTTCTCTTGAAATTTCTAGCAGCAAAGTATGTTGTGACTTGGTCTGAGGCTTAAAAGCAGATCATCTGGCTTCAAAGTCAGACAAGGTGCATGGAGTTGGTGGGGGGAACTATATTTTAAAAAAAAAGAAAATCAAAACCCCTTGCATGTGATTTTTAACAAGAATAGGGATTCATCATTCTGGTCTACACCATGGCTCCTCCGGTAATTTTTAGATAATAAATACCACTGGAAAGAAAGATATTCGCATTGGACCCTGTGTGTACTTGGTTTCCTTTCATAGAAAATGGAAGACTATCTAATGTTCTTTCCTTCCCACAGGATTCCATACTTTGAAACTAGTGCCGCCACTGGAACCAACATTGATAAATCTATAATCACACTGCTGGACTTAATAATGAAACGTATGGAGCAGTGTGTCGACAAGAGTGAAATACCTGATTCAGTCAATGGAGGAGCCGCCCATAAACTCGAAGCTGACAACCCAAACGAGAAAAAGTGTGCCTGCTAGAAAACAACTTTGCCACAGCTAAAGATTATTTGCATGTGTAAATGGTTTCTCCAGAAAGTTTATTTTCCTATCTCATTGTTTTGGTTTTTAAATTTTCTCCTGGACATCTTCGGTAGTAACTAGGAGAAAATCATTGTAGTTGGGACTGTTTAGGTGTTGCAGAATCAAAATGCCTCCAGGATAACTTACTCCAGTTGGAAGATTTGACTTGTGGATGTATACCTCAGTACAGTGGATTATTTGCCCCTGCCAAATTAACAGCACTAAACTGCTTCTAGCCACAAATTGATGCTGCCCCACAGCTAAATGAAAAGTAAAATAAACTTGATATTTCGTACAGAATTATAAGCCATCTGATACAACGATGAAAATAAGGCCAGCAAGTTGCAAAAGGCAACAAGTAACTTACGTGTAAAATAAATTGCATTTACATTTAAATGAAATGTTTGAGAAAATGTCCATGAAAGAGTATTGGTAATCTTAATCGAACTTTTGGACTCCCTTTGAAGAGATCCATCCATTTCTTTTCTGGTATAATACTTTCTTTTGAAGTATAAGCCAACAGTTTTGTTGACAAAGGGGGAAAAATTCGATAGGGCCTTTTATTGAGCGTAGGTAGTGTGATCTGCTATTAACCCAGGCCTTGCATGCCGATTCAATGCAAGTTGCACTTTCCACCAGCAGGGGGAGCCCTAATCTCTTAAAGGGAGGGTGTCTCTTCAAATCTCTAAAAGGTAGCTGGTTCCTGTTATTTGCTAAAAAATAACAGTCTGCTGCCTGCACGGAGTATGAACGGAGATCAGACATCGCACACGTAAAACACAGTGTTTACACACTGATGAGTTATGTTAAGACATTGAATAAAGGTTGCACACTACTAAATCCCACATCCTCCAATTGGCACGCCAGTCCTCACCAATCTGCCGATCTGAGTTGGAACCAGGCCTGCGAGAGTGCGTGCACCAAGGTTCTCTGCAGATGCACAAGAGGCCTTGGTGCAAGAGGTGGACAGAAGGAAGGACGTCCTATATCCGCAGAAGATGGGGGGTGGCAAGAAGCCCTCTAGACATATACCCAAAAGGCAGTGGGAGGCAGTGGGGGACAAAGTCAATGCCAAGCGCTCAACACCACGAACATGGATGCAGTACAGGAAGAAGTTCAATGCTTTTGACACGAGTGGTCAAGGTGAGTGAGGTCAACTGTCAAGTGCCGTCTCCTACCAACTGCACCACTAGCCGCATCCACTGCTCCATGCACTACACCCCCCATCAATCACATACCAACAAACTCTTTCCATCAATGCTCAATTCTTCCAATCAAATGCTTCCTCTCATCCTTACATATTACCACTGTTGCAAGCCGCCCACCCCCAACTCACAGGCCACACACACTGGCAGCTATTCAACCATGACAAGCACATCACCCAGACACACATTGCGCTTTCTTGCAGAAAAAGGTGGCGCATAACAGGAGACAGCAAGTGGCAGTGGCATTTAGCCCCTCGAGCCTGTTCCGCCATTCAATGAGGTCGTGCTGGACCTATGACCTAACTCCATATACCCGCCTTAGCCCCATATTACTTAATACCCTTGGTTCACAGAAATCTATCAATCCTAGATTTAGAATTCACCATTGAGCCAGCATCAGCTGCTGTTTATAGAAGAGTGTTCCAAACTTCTCCCACCCTTTGCGTGTAGAAGCGTTTCCTAACTTCACTCCCGCGCATCATGGCTCTAAATGTTAGGCTATGTCCCCTAATCCTAGTATTCAAGTATAGGAGACCTCCAAAAACAGTTACAAATGTATCAGCAGCCAGAAGCAATAATCCAGTCACTAACCTGTAAATCCTGCATGGTCCCTTTAAATAGCGCTGGTGGGGGTCCTCCAGGCACTCCGAGACACGTTCAGATGGTCGTGGTTTGGACTGTGCGTTGAGTTGAGCATTAAGTCCCAAAATGGTGTCTATCACTTTAAATCATCATTGTACACTGATTGTATCCATTTTCTCCTTACTTTACATGCTTCCGGTGTTCGGTATTTGCGCATGTGCTAACTCCTATACCAAGCTGGCGTCTGACACAAACGCTAGAAAAATGCTTGCGCAGCCAAGACGCCATCTTGGATGTTCGAGAGGCCACTAGCACCGTAACAACGGGCGCTACATGGCCCAATTTAGCACCCAAAGAACTTTAATTTCCATCCATTCCCCCTGAGATAGGATGGTGGTAAAATTTATTGCAGCCTGGTTTATAGCCTGGCACCTCAGTGTCCACGTAATGAGAGCATGTTTATTAATAATACAACAAAAAAAAGTTTATAGGTGTTTCCATTCCATGTGGTGTTAACTTGCTGCATCTGTGAGACATCCTGTTTAATGACCAAGACAAAAACTCATGAAAACTATTGCGCACAAAGCCTAGTGAATATTGGGATTCATACCGTGTTGGCCTTGAACCATCAACTGCATGTGTTGGCTGCTAATCTGGAGTATTTACAACATGTTAAAAATCTAAAACAGCCATATTTCTACCAGTAAAATGACATTTGGATCTTCTGAATGTAAATCACACAGTTGACCAAATTGGGTAGAATGCATTGGAAATAATGTCACTGCCAACTAGCCTGTTAGGTAGGACACTTCACAGCAGCAGACTGCTCCATCACAATGGAGAAGATCAAAGAAGCAAGATATATATAACTTTGGAAAAACATTCGCATTATCTGGCTCAGACCATTCTTCTCAACCAATTGAATGAGCTACACAGCAACCACTGCAGATTCAGACCGTCTTTAAGTTTTCTCTATACTTTGCACAGGCCCATAGAGAATGTCTGGCCAAAGTTTGGGTGACTTTTTCTTTACGTGCATGTGAACAACTTTGCTCAGACTTTCAAACTCTCACTCTCGGTTGGATTCTAGAAGAATGTAATTCACTCAATCGCAAATCCAGGCTAGCGTTCTTTCCCCGGTGAATCTGATAACAATTATAATATTTGATGTTTTGGGAATCTTCGTTGTGGCTACAAAGTAAACACTTTGCATAACTGCGTCCAGCCTATATATATTCCCTGAGCCCCTTTTCAGTAGATCACCTGAACAGCTGAGATTTCGGGCATGATTTTATCAAGGGAACGGGAGGGGGAGGGGTGGAATTCCTGACCGGAAACCCGGAAGTATGGGTTTCCCGGATGTCCTTACGGTTTTGATGTAAGGACGTCATTTTTTTGACAGGCCAGCCTGTTGACGGGCTGGTCTCTTTCGGACGGGAGAAGAAGAAGGAACAGAGTGTGAAAGGTCAGTGTTAGATGGTGGGGAGGGGTTCATCTGAGGGGGGCTCAGTCATCGGGGGGGTCGGGAGGTCACCGGGGGGGGGCATCAGTCATCGGGGGGCTCAATCATCAGGGGTCATTGGGGGGGACAGTCATCGGGAGGGGGTCAGTCATCGGGGTGGCTCAGTCATTGGGGGGTGTCAGTCAGCGGGGGTGGGGTCATTCATCGGGGGATCAGTCATGGGGGGTCACGGTCGGGTTCATCGCGGGGGTCAGAGATTGTGGGGGTAGTCAGAGATCGTGGGGGGAGGTGGGAGATCATGGGGGATCGGAGATCGTGGAGGGGTCAGAGATCGTGGAGGGCAGATTGGAGATCGTTGGGGGGTCGGAGATCGAGGAGTGTCAGAGATCGTGGTGGGGGTTTGGAGATTGTGGGGGGGGTCGGAGATCGTGGTGGGAGTCGGGGATCGTGGGGGGCAGATTGGAGATTGTGGGAGGGGGTCGGAGATCGAGGAGTGTCAGAGATCGTGGTGGGGGTTTGGAGATTGTGGGGGGGGGTCGGAGATCGTGGGGGGAGTCGGGGATCATGGGGAGGGGGTGCCGAAGATCGTGAGGGTGGTCGCTGCAGGTAGGCTTGTTGGCCTGGGGGAAGCACTCCTGTCCTCCAGACCCACAAGCTGTGCTATAAAGGCACTTACCTGCAGTTTTGGACCTTCTTGCCTCCTCTCAAGTGGCATGAAGTAGAAGACCCGGGAATCCCGGCCCGCAGGGGTTAAAAACAAAAAACCTGTCAAAATGGTGGTGCCAGAGGACTGGAGAATTGCAAATGTTACACCCTTGTTCAAAAAAGGGTGTAAGGATAAACCCAGCAACTATAGGCCAGTCAGTTTAACCTCGGTGGTGGGGAAACTTTTAGAAACGATAATCCGGGACAGAATTAACAGTCATTTGGACGAGTGTGGATTGATTAGGGAAAGCCAGCACGGATTTGTTAAAGGCAAATCATGTTTAACTAACCTGATAGAGTTTTTTGATGAGGTAACAGAGAGGGTAGATGAGGGCAATGCAGTTGATGTGGTGTAAATGGACTTTCAAAAGGCGATGGATAAAGTGCTGTACGGTAAGCTTATCATCAAGATTGTGGCTCATGGAATAAAGGGGGCAGTAGCAACATGGATACAGAATTGGCTGAGGGACAGGAAACAGACAGTAGTGGTGAATGGTTATTTTTCAGACTGGAGGGAGGTGTACAGTGGTGTTCCCCAGGGATCGGTACTGGGACCACTGCTTTTTTTGATATATATTAATGACTTGGACTTGAGTGTACAGGGCACAATTTCAAAATTTGCAGATGACACAAAACTTGGAAGTGTAGTAAACAGTGAGGAGGATAGTGATAGACTTCAAGACGATACAGACAGGCTGGTGGCAAAGGCAGACATGTGGTGGATGAAAATTACCTCAGAAAAATGCGAAGTGATATATTTCGGTAGGAAGAATGAGGAGAGGCAATATAAACTAGGGGGCACAATTTCAAAAGGGGTACAGGAACAGAGAGAGCTGGGGGTATATGTGCACAAATCATTGAAGGTGGCAGGGCATAGATTTAAGGTGATTGGCAAATGAACCAAAGGTGACATGAGGAAAAACTTTTTAACACAGCGAGTGGTTATGATCTGGAATGCACTGCCCGAGGGGGTGGTGGATGCAGATTCAGTTATGGCCTTCAAAAGGGAACTGGATAAGAACTTGAAAGGAAAAAAGTTGCAGGGCTACGGGGATAGGGCAGGGGAATGAGACTAGTTGGGTTGCTCTTGCATAGAGCCAGCGTGGACTCGATGGGCCGAATGGCCTCCTTCCATTGCTGTAACCTTTCTATGATTCTATGAAAATGGAGGCCCACAGCCTCCCCGAAATCTTTTACTGACCAACCCACCCCTCATCCAGCCTCTGTGAAAACCGGAAGTGGGTGGGTTGGAGGCGGGTTTTAGATTTTAAAAATTTTTACTGCCCCCCCCTCCCGCCCCCAACCCACCCATTTTTCCCATTTAAATCATGCCCTTAGTCACCGTGGTTAATTCCAGTCCAACATCATCTTCCTGTAGCCCAAAGTCCCAATCATAATGAGAATTCTCTCTGCTTGACTCAGTTGACTGAACTGTATTGCTGAGGCAAATGATCATGATTTAATCTCAGCTGTTGAACTAACCTGTCAGTTTGGGTGTTCAGAAGGCCTGCCAGTCAGGGAAAACTGGATAAGTTACCTTTTATTTTAAAATAGCAACATTCCTTACATTATTCCAAGAGCTCCTAACGCTCCCATGAACTTCCATGTACAATTGAATAAACAGCTGGGATAACTGAATGAATCACTTAAATAGGCTGTAGGGCAGTTATTATTTCTGACAATAGCAAGATGTGGAAAGAAGAATTTTGTCAGTTCGGTTCCTCATTAGTCTTTTGAAATAGAAACTCTCAAGTTAATTTTGAATTTTGATGTCATTTTTGTTTCTGTCTTCCCTTTGATCTTTTGAGCATTTGTGAGTTTGGAGAACTAACTACTGGGAGCTACTGAGTGCAGCAATGTGAGGAAGCTGGATGAATATACACTCATTGGAATGGCCCGATGATTGCACCTTTGCATACATTCAACTTTCTTGTGCTGTTGGGCCCATTTCCTCCTCCAACTTAGTTTCCCTTCTAATAATATTATTCGTATTCATTATTAAATCCAAATATTCAGAAGGATGAACAGAAATAAAATGATTTTAATCATAATTCTTGCAACAATTTGTTTCACTGTTTTTAAAATTCCTTAAGAATTGGCCTTTATAACCTGGCAGAGCCTCATGTTGTCAGTTTTGATTCTCTGCTAATATTGAATTTATTTAGGTTTGCAACATTTTGATTTGAATCAAGATATTTGGAATCTGCTGGTGGGTCTGTGCTAGCTTATCTAACAAAATGATACATGTCTTTGAAAGAATGGTTAAGTGGGACATTGGTTTCAACTTGACTTTGAGGTTAAATTCAAGCTCCCAAAGGGGAACTGCACTCAGCTTGGGTCAGAGATGGGGCTACAAAACACTGTAGCACCAATTGTCCATCCCACAATCCTTACTAGCGCAACTCCCTGCTAGGAGTGCTTGAGAGTTGAATTTGCCCTGTGATTTAATCTTGTGGCATTCTAGCACTACGGTATAGAGATTAATTCAGTAAGTACCATGTATATGAGATTGTATTGGAACATATTTTGCACAAATGATGAATGATACCTGTACAGAGGCCAGCTTGTAGTATGTGATATGCACATATTAACTGCTGATATCCTCTCACCAATGAAGTATAACTACATTTGAGGTTGTTTTTATTATCTACCTTTTTGGGGGGTTTTAACATAATGAAGTAATTTATCCTGCCATTTATGGATCACATATTGATTTCTTAAACTGATTTGAGTACATTGCTTCACGTTCACTGATCCATACAGATTTATGTCTACTATTTAAATTATGTGAGTCCCCACTGAAAGACTATTGGAGAGTTGGTATGTGGATAAATTGTTCTTATGTCTGACCCACAGATTTAACTTTGCTCAACACACTGATGTTGTCACGTGATGTAATGTGGGTGCACTGTATTAAAGGGGCATTACAGGTAAACACACTTTCTTGTTGCAATAATGTCACTGCTTTCCACTGTTATCGAAAACTCCTTCATGAATAATTCTATTGACACAGCTGAGCAGATTCACATCGCAGACTCAATTTCTGCATGATCTGACTTCTGCGTGGCATTTTCTGCTGCTGATGAGTTGCTCCCTGCCTCTCCCGGCAGCAGACAACTTTTTTTCCTTAACAAATACGAAAGCAAACCTAGCTGTTGGGCCACAGGATGTAATAGGGCATGGAGTAGCTATTTGAGTTAGGGAGGGAGAGGAAATGTATTCAATTAACTGTTTTGTGGGGAAAAGAAAATTGTAAATAATGAGTGAAACTAATTAAATATTTTCCACTATAGCCACGCCCTTCAAATCTCAAGTTTGCTTTGTCTGACAGGACCATGAATTTGCATTAACATTGTTAAAAAAAAGAATTTCCACTTGCACAGATCATGCTCCCACTCCCCCCTCGCTCAAAAATGAAATTTAAGGTAAATAGATAATATTGCATCAGGCTGAATTAAATTAGATGGAATAAGTAGCGGGGATTTAATGGGGAAGGTAACTCCACAGCTCAGTGCTGCTACTATCCTATAAAGTTCCTCCCGTATCATCACTGACAGATACTTACCCATTACTAATTTGATTGAATTTTTTTAGGGGGTGACTAGGCGTGTGGATGAGGGTAACGCAGTGGATGTGGTATACATGGATTTCAGTAATGCCTTCGATAAAGTCCCCCACAGGAGACTGGTCAAGAAGGTACGAGCCCATGGAATCCAGGGTGCCTTGGCACTTTGGATACAAAACTGGCTTAGTGGCAGAAGGCAGAGGGTGATGGTCGAAGGTTGTATTTGTGACTGGAAGCCTGTGGCCAGTGGGGTACCACAGGGATCGGTGCTGGGTCCCTTGCTGTTTGTGGTCTACATTAATGACTTGGATATGAATGTAAAAGGTATGCTCAGTAAGTTCGCTGATGATACAAAGATTGGTAGGGTGGTAAATAGCGAGGAGGATAGCCTCAGTCTGCAGGACGATATAGATGGGTTGGTCAGATGGGCGGAACAGTGGCAAATGGAATTTAACCCGGAAAAGTGCGAGGTGATGCACTTTGGAGGGACTAACAAGGCAAGGGAATACACAATGAATGGGAGGACCCTAGGCAAGACAGAGGGTCAGAGGGATCTTGGTGTGCAAGTTCACAGATCCCTGAAGGCGGCGGAACAGGTAGATAAGGTGGTAAAGAAGGCATATGGGATACTTGCCTTTATTAGCCGAGGCATAGAATATAAGAGCAAGGAGGTTATGATGGAGCTGTATAAAACACTGGTTAGGCCACAGCTGGAGTACTGTGTGCAGTTCTGGTCGCCACACTACAGGAAGGATGTGATCGCTTTGGAGAGGGTGCAGAGGAGATTCACCAGGATGTTACCAGGGCTGGAGCGCTTCAGCTATGAAGAGAGACTGGGAAGATTGGGTTTGTTTTCCTTGGAGCAGAGGAGGCTGAGGGGGGACATGAGGTGTACAAAATTATGAGGGGCACAGATAGGATGGATACTAAGGAGCTTTTTCCCTTCGTTGAGGGTTCTATAACAAGGGGACATAGATTCAAGGTAAAAGGCAGGAGGTTTAGAGGGGATTTGAGAAAGAAATTTTTCACCCAGAGGGTGGTTGGAGTCTGGAACTCACTGCCTGAAAGGGTTGTGGAGGCAGGAACCCTCACAACATTCAAGAAGCATTTGGATGAGCACTTGAAATGCCATAGCATACAAGGCTACGGACCAAATGCTGGAATATGGGATTAGAGTAGACAGGGCTTGATGGCCGGCGCGGACACGATGGGCCAAAGGGCCTCTATCCGTGCTGTATGACTCTATGACTCTATGACTCTACCATATTAGTAAACTGAAAAAAATAGTTTTCATTTTGGGGGAAAAATCTTCATTTACAAAGCTTCACCATACCTCCCATTTATCCAGCCTAAATAGTACTGACATGCTGGGATAGTGTCAGCTGGGGCGAATCAACATGTCGGCTGCAGTCTCAATGAAAGTTCCTTCCATCTCCCCTCAAGTCTGCATTGCATGTTAACGGATGTGCGTTTCTCCAAAACTAAAATCTGATGCACATGTGTATTTTTTTAAAACTGATTTAGAGGCAGACTATAGGTGCAGTGCCTATTAGTGCCAATATTTGCTTTAGTTACCTTTGCCCTTTTAAGTAACAACGACATCATCAGAAGTAAATAAGCCCTTTCACTATTTCAAAGGTAACGTGGCTCCTGAGGGTGCAGTTTTTGATTTTGACCTTTTGCAAGCTGGACATTACCAGTTAAAAGTTTAAAATGGTTCTGTGTACAATCCACTGGATTACCTACAGCAGGAGGTTAACGGGTACAAAGGTATTAACAAACCCTCCAATGTTAATATTGCACCACATGTTGGCCTTGAAATATTCTTGCAACTCCTCAGATTTTTGCCTCAGTCCCATATTTAGCAGCATTTTTCTGTAAGCCTGAAACTTACAGTTAAAACATTACATCACATCGGAATTGCCTGGTCATCTTTAATACCCTCACCATGTGCTTTATGAACCCACTGCTACATCTCCTCCTCATTCTTTGTAACTACTTTAAAAAGCGGTATCTGTTTTAGTTAATTTCTTATGTGAGTTACAGAAATGGCAGCATAATTATTACTCATAAACACTCTTGCTGCTATGCTGTCCTACGCAGTTATTAGTAGTACAGCTGACCAATCAGGTCAGTGAAAGATTAAGCTGTGTGTTTATACTGCAGCAAAACTTATGATTTATATTAATGCCTGGGATTGTATATACCTTTGACTTGTTGAGCTTGATGATGAATTTTTTGGGTGAGTTGACTTCAGTGGAAAAGAAACAGACTGGTGATTTGTCATTGCTCGCTTTGCATTACTGCCCAAGATGAATTTCACCCTATAATCACTTTTCTTTCATCCAGAAAGTACTTATTTGTAAGGAGTTGACATCTACCAAACATTTTGTTTGCTTTAGTTGGGGACAAGGAGGAGATAATGACAGCTAGCCAACGTACAGATCGATAATTACAATTACAAAGTCATTTGTAATGACTAATCAGAAGTAACCATGTGGAGACATTCAGGGGTGAACTGACTCCCCAAAAGGGTGTGGGATTCTTCGGGATTCTCATGAAAACAGGGAGGCACCGATAATACAGTACTGTGGCACGATTCACGGGGGGCACTCGGGAAATCTCCAAACTTACTAGGTGGCCAGTCAGCCACCGGAGACTTCATGGGCCCAATATTAGGAGAGAGGCAGGTTGGCAGCGGGGGGGTCAACTGGGCGCGTGGGTAACACGCCCAGTGAATTTGGGGTGCTCCGCACGCGATCGCAGCCTGATTGAAGGTGCTTACGCGTGCTTCCAGGTTTCCTGTTGCAGATCTGCGCAGCGGGCGCACTGCGCACCCTCATCATAGGCAGTCAGCAGGAGGAGCCCTATTTATAGGGGCAGTCCTCCAATGCTCCTCCTGCAGCAAAGAACCAAAATAATAGAATGGAGCAGTCCAGAGGCAAGGCTGCTCCAAGGTTCTCTGACTCCTCACTCCAGGTGCTGCTCGATGGGGTGAGGAGGAGGAGGGAAACGTTTTTCCCATCTGATGGGAGGAGGTGGCCTCCCTCTGCCACCAAGAAGGCCTGGTTCGAGGTGGCAGAGGAGGTCAGCAGCAGCAGCAATGTCGGCCGAACCTGGGTCCAGCGCAGGAAGCGATTTAATGACCTAACCAGGTCAGCCAAAGTAAGTATACTTACGCATTCTCCCACACTCCGTCTTCCACATCACCTCCACCACCACACAACTCCTTCTGCACTGCCACCACAATGCTCTCGCATCACTCCTCACATCCACTCAACCATCATCCTCACCTTGCCTGCACTTACTCACCGCCCCAGTTCCCATTCGAACACTACCATGCAACCCAATCCTCATACAATCACATGGCCATGTCTCAAACGCACCCTCCCATGCATCTCCCTCACGCTCACCCCCACCCACACCAATGCATGCAGCGGGTCACTATGCAACCATAACTCAATCACGCCTCTCTGTGTTTTGCCTTGATAGAAGAAGAGATACCAGAATGCCCGGGAGAGGGCAAGGACCGGAGGGGGCCCGCCACACCAGGTGGTCCTAACGGATGCGGAGCAGCAGGAAATGGAAATAAGCCGCACGCTGGAGTGCCTGTCCGTGGCAGACGCCGAGACTGGGAGCGCACAAGGAGCTGGTGACAGAAATCTAACACTCAGCACTCATGATAGCGAATGATCTTAGCATCACTTGGCATCCGTAGCACCTCAACATCTGTCCACATGCTTAATATTGCTTTCTGTTCTCTTGCAGAGCCATCTGCGACTGCCGTGACTGCGGGCGATTCCTCAGAGGACCTGCCGGCCTCTGAGGGGGCATCGTCACATCTGAGCCAGCCATCCACCAGCACAGATACACACACCTGGGTGGGTCCCTGTCCTCACTTAGTTGGGCTTGCACGTGGTGAGTCAACACGGACATGTGAGCACGAGCAGACCCTGGTGGCAGGGTCAGCCGTGGAGAGTCCGCGTTGGTTCTGCTCAGCTGGACCCAGATGCTGAACCCTGGGGGCCAGCCATAAAAAGGAGAGTCATCGAGGGCCAGCAGCACATTGCTGAGGTACTGGAACAGTTGTCACACGCACTCTCCACAATCGCATGGAAGGTGGAGGAGTCCAACTCCTGCATGAGTGGAATACTGTCACAGGGACGTGAAGGCATCTCTGAGATAGTGTCGCGGGTAGGTGTGGGAACGTCTGCGATGGAGGAAAGGCTAACCTCCATCGAGCTTCAAGCACGGCTCAACAATGAGTCCATTCAGGCCCTGACAGGGGCCGTTCGGATTCAGGGTGAGCAACATTCTGCCACCTTAATCAGGCTGACAGATACATTACAACTGGCCTTCCAAGGCTTCACACAAGTCCTCCAAACTGTCATCCAGCAGGGTGGAAGGAGTGATGTGGGCCTGGGCCAGGAGAGGGATGATGGCGAAAGAGGACATGGAAGTGGGGACGCCACTCAAAGTGCTTCCACGTCTCACCCGTTGCCCCCCTCTCAACCAGTACCCGCAATGCTGCCTCGTCTCCAGGTGGCCGAGTCTGCCCCTGCACGGGTGCAGGTGGAGCAGTCTTTGGAGGGGCCCTCACGGGCACCGAAACCCAGAGGGCGTCCGTGCAAAGCATCTCATCGGTCAGGGCATGGACAAGAGCAACCTGCCACTACCTTTGCTGAAGCCACAGGGGTAGCACCACGTAGGGGTTCCCGTAAACGTAAGGCTAAGGTTTTGTGAGCACAAAGGGGATGCACAAGGGTGTATGACAGAATGTCATGTTTTTCATTTAGTTTTGTTGTTTTGCCAAGCACATTAAAATTTGTTATCACCACTATTGCCACGTCTTTTCAAATCTTGCCTGGTTTGTGCAATAATTCACTTTCCTGAAGATCACAATGAAGACCCACATCTGATGCCACCCATTGTGTCACTGCAGAGTGGGTGTAGGTGTATTTGCAGGGCTCTTTTGTGCAGACGACTGAGAGACGTCGGCGATGTCCCCGGTGGCACCCTGGAAGGATGCGGAGGAGAAGTTGTTGAGGGCAGTGGTGACTTTGACAGCGACAGGTAAGAAGATGGTGCTCGGGCCAGCCAGGAGCAGCTCGGCATGAAGGAGGCTGCAGATGTCCACGACTACATGTCGAGTGACTCTGAGCCTCCGTATGCACTGCTGCTCAGAGAGGTCCAGGAAGCTGAGCCTCGGCCTGTAGACCCTGTGGCGAGGGTAGTGCCCTCTGCGACGCATCTCTTTCTGCGGTAGCCCTCCCTCCTGCTGTGCAGGCGGATGTGTCACAGCACTGTGTTGTGAAGCTCCACGTGTCAGAGGTGGATGGCGTGGCCGGCGAGGCTGGTGATTCTGTTCGTCCTCCGATGAGGTCATGACTGCAGCTATGGTGGCCCCCATCAGCAAGATGTACGTTTGAGGGGGTCCACAAGGTAGGTAAATGTGTCTGCGCACTGGAGTTGAGGTTCCAAGTTTGTGAATCTTTGTGTTAGGAGGAGGGTGGTGGAGGCCAAACTTTGTCCAAAGTGACAGAGTGGCCTCCTGCAATGAGTGAGGGTCTCCCCCCCCACCCCACCTGTCAAATGGACCTTTGCAGCTGCCACAGGCTGGTGGCTGCAACACGTCTGTTTCAACTGGGAGTGATTCCCTCAGTACGGGAAACACGCTCAGTTGATATGAAATCCCACCCCTCCTAAAATATCCTCCCAGTCAGGTCTGCAAACGACCTGAACTATGTAATTAATTGGCTTAAGTGGGATCCCGCTGGCTTTAACTGCCAGCGGGAGTCCCACATGCGGGGGCTGCGCGCGCATCTAAGTGCGTCATTGGGGAACCCGGAAGTGGGAATCCCGATTTTTCGCAGCCCCCCCACCACGAACGCACCCGCTCGGCCTTCCGAAAATCGACCCCCATGTTTCTTTGCAGTACTAGTAAGCCTTGTTTCTAGATCAATTTTCATTTTTTGGAAGGGGAGGGTAGTGCTTCCTCTTTTTGTTTTTTTCCCTTAAAAAAAAACAGATTATTTGGTCATTTATCTCATTGCTGTTTGTGGGCTCTTGGTGTGTACAAATTGGCTGCCGCATTTCCATACCTTACATGAGTGACTAGAATCTGAATATACTTCATTGGCAGTGGAGCACTTTGACACATCCTGAGGTTGTGAAAGGTGCTATATAAACGCAAGTTTTTTCTTTCTCCAGTTAGATCTCCCCACAGAGTGCACCATCCATAGGTGAGAGGGTGGGTGATCTGTTTCCAGACCTCTGGCAAAATAGCTGTAAAATTGAACACTAAGAGGTGTGCAATAATGGCTCAGAAATGATTCTTCTGTTGAACAAGTTTCCTCCTTTCACCCACCCCATGGAAAACACTTCTGAGATCAGTGGTGTAGGTGATTGTGGAGATGAACTCTAACAATCTGTGATGCCATAATTTGATGCCATATGTGAAGTCGTGTGCCACCATGTTGCATCCAAGTTGATTGAAATTTGAAGTTGCAATAGGGAGTATTTATGTAAATTGTAAATGTAAATATATCAAAGGCACATTGGGGTGGAAAATTGTCGGCGCCCGATTTGAGGCGCGAAGGCAGTGGTGAAGCCCCAACCCCTGCCTGAACCAGGCGGCCCAAGGCCTGCTTGAAATTGGGCCTTGCGCCTCATCTCAATAATATGGGTGAGCTCTCTGGCACCTGTCACGTCTCCACAGGCAACGCCTTTCTGCTGGTTTGAATTTCAGGCCGCCTGCCCCCCACCAGGTAAGCGTGGGGTGAGGGGGAAGGAGAATTTGCGGGGGGGGGGGGCGATTGCCGACTCACCTCCCTTTGAGGTGTTTAGGCCGCAGAGGCCGCTGAAGAATCCCGAGCGGGGTAGGCCCGAGGCCCGATTCTTACCCTACTCATCACAGACTAATTTCAGCTAGAAGGCCTAAAATAGGTATTATAATCTGAGTTAAACTATTGGAATATAGATGTGGATGCACTGCAATTTTAGTAGCTTTTCTGTATACTTATGAAATAAAAGGAAAGCTAAACTTGCACATTCTATAAACTAGATAATAGCTATGTGGGAGAAAAATATTATTTGAACATCATTTCCATGGTCATATCTGTATTAAATGTGATAGTTAATTTGTTCTACCTTTCCCCCTTATAAAAAATAATTCATTATTTCAGTAAGGCAGGGCTATAGTGCTGGGGAAAATCCAGATTTAGTGCCAGATTTTTCTAAATCATGGTTTAGGATGACAATGTGTGTCTACTGCTGTTGTAATTCACAGCATGTTTCAAATCCAGTTCTTTTATACTTATTGTAGAATTTGCCCTCTGATACACCTGTGCAAACAAAAAGTAACACAAGAAATATTAAATGTTCTGTGGCTCACCACTTTTTTGCCTTAGTTCTGCCTTCTAATTACAAAGATGTCTCCAGATGGATCACGTTTACCTTTGTAAAATATAAAAGGCATTCATTATTCAAAGTGTTAGTCGTAATCATTGTAAGCTGAGGAACAAGGGGCTGTATCCACCATCCCCCTAAACAGAAGGTTCAGTTAGAATCCCGTGCGGATGGTTGTTAAGATAATTTCTTAAAAAAGGTATAAATTGAGATTATGCCTGCTTTGTAACAACGTGCCTGGTTCTACAGTTGTCAATGTAATTTTTTTACAGTTCAGATTCAGTATTATTGAATAAATCTTGGAATAGTCCAGAATTTTACAATCTCTGAAGGGCAGAGATGGGGAAGACGGTAGCTTTTTTTGTTGATGGCAACATTGAGGTGCTGCAGTCTTTTGCATATTCTGGGCTTCAGGCCAAAATCAGATGGGTTCCCTTAAGGAGCATTGTCGTAAGAGAGCATTTGGCAAACAAAAAGAAAGGTAGGTGTTGAGAGGTTGTTTCCCCTGGCTGGAGAGCCTAGAACTAGGGGGCATAGTTTCAGGATAAGGGGTCGGCCATTTAAGACTGAGATGAGGAGGAATTTCTTCACTTAGAGGGTTGTGAATCTTTGGAATTCTCTACCCCAGAGGGCTGTGGATGCTGAGTCGTTGAATATGTTCAAGGCTGAGATAGAATCATAGAATCGTTACAGCACAGAAGGAGGGCGTTCGGCCCATCGAGCCTGTGCCGGCTCTTTGTAAGAGCAATCCAGTTAGTCCCATTCCCCCTCTCCCTGAAGTCCTGCAAATGTTTTCTCTTCGAATATTTATCCAATTCTTTTTTGAAAGCTACGATTGAATCTGCATCCACCATCCTTTCAGGCAGTGCATTCCAGATCATAACTACTCACTGCTTTAAAAAGTTTATCCTCATGTTGACTTTGGTTCTTTTGTCAATCACCTTAAATCTGTGTCCTCTGGTTCTCGAGCCTTCCGCCAATGGGAACAGTTTCTCTTTATTTACTTTATCTAAACTCATCATGATATTGAAGATTTTTCTCAAACCTCCTCTCAACCTTCTCTGCTCTAAGGAGAACAACCCCAGCTTCTCAGTCTATCCACGTAACTGAAGTCCCTCGTCCCTGGAACCATTCTAGTAAATCTTTTCTGCACCCTCTCTAGGGTTTTCGCATCCTTCCTAAAGTGTGGTGCCCAGAATTGGACACAATACGCCAGCTGTGGTCGAACCTTATAAAGGTTCAACATAACTTCCTTGCTTTTGGACTCTATGGGGCCGATTTTCGGGTGAAGGGGCGGGTGCGTTGAGGGCGGGGGGGCTCCAAAAATCACTGAAATCCGGAGCGGGTTCAGAGCCCGGCCCCAACCCGCTGACTTCTGGGTTCCCCAGTGACGTGTTCGGGTGCGCGCGTGCCTCCCGAGTGCGGGAGTCCCCACCGGCAATTAAAGCCAGCGGGCTGATAATTTAGATAGTTTGACAAATAGTTAAAGTACTTGAAATACTTGATTGAGTAGACATTTTGGCAGGGGTGCAATTTTGAAGGATCCTCAGCTGCAAGACCTTTGTCTTTTCACTCAAAATTCTTACTTTCCATCCAAAACTCTGCTGTGCAAACATATTTACCTACTTTGCGGACCCCCTCAAACTCACATCGTCAGGATGTCATGGCTTCATTCACCACTTCATCCGAGGACAAGCAACATCACCAGCCTCGCCAGGCATGGCATCCACCTCAGCCATGTGGAGCTCCACAACACAGTGCTGCTACCACAGGCACCTGCACAAGACCACGGAGGGCAACAACGGAGAGAGCGACGTTGCAGGAGGCACTACCCTCGCAACAGGGTCTACAGACCGAGGCTCAGCTTCCTGGACCTCTCTGAGGAGCAGGCTCTGAGTCAGTCGCCAGGTAGTTGCAGACATCTGCGGCCTCCTTCATGCCGAGTTGCTCCTGGCCTGGCCGAGCAGCATCTCCTTACCAGTCGCTGTCAAAGTCACCACTGCCCTCAACTTCTTTGTCTCCGAATCATCCCAGGGTGCCACTGGGGACATTTCTGGGGTCTCTCAGTCATCTGCACACAAGTGCATAAGGCAGGTCACTGATGGCTTGTTTTGCAGGGCCTCGCACTACGTCAACTTCCTCATGGACGACCTCAGCCAGACAGAGAGGGCAGTGGGATCCCATGATGTGGTTGGCCTCCCACGGGTGCAGGATGTAATCGATTGCACTCATATAGCAATACGAGTACCTCCAAGATGAGCCAGGACTGTTCATCAACAGGAAGGGCTATCACTCCATCAACACTCAGCGCGTTTGTGACCACCGCAAGAGATTCCTTCACGTTTGTGCCAGATACCCTGGCAGCTGCCACCATACCTTCATCTTCCGGGAGTCCAACATCCCATCTTTCTTCCACGCACTGAACACCCGTAAGGGCTGGCTCCTTGGGGACAAGGCACACGTGGCTTATGACACCTCTGAGGAACCCCATTACCGAGCAACAGCGTCGATATAACGACAGCCACATCGCCACCAGACCTACAACTGAGCATGGTATAGGGCTGCTCAAGATGCACTTCAGGTGCCTTGATCATTCTGGGGCAATGGGTGAGACATGGGGTTGCTTTGAGTGGTGTCCCCAGTTCCATGTCCCCTTTCGCCATCATTCCCACCCCTGGGCCAGGCCCACACCACTCCTACCACTCTGCTGGATGACAGTTTGGAGGACATGTGTGAAGCCTTGTAGGGCCAGTGCTAGTGTAACTGCCTGCCTGTTGAAGGTGGCAGAATGTTGTTCACCCTAAGCCTGAATGGCCGTTGTCAGGGCCTGAATGGACTCATTTGTGAGCCGTGCTTGAAGCTCCATGGAGGCTAGCCTTCCCTCCATCGCAGACATTCCTGCACTTACCTGCGACACTATCTCAGAGATTCCCTCCCGTACCTGTGCCACCATTCCACTCATGCAGGAGTTGGACTCCTCCATCCTCTGCGCGATTGTGGAGAGTGCGCATGGCACCTGATCCAGCCCCTCGCAAATGTGCTGCTGCCCCTCGATCATTGTCCTTTTACAGGATGGCCCCCACGGTTCATATTTGCGTCCAGCTGAGCAGACCCTAGAGAGGAGTGCTCCCAATGACGCGGACTCTCCACAGCTATCCCTGCCACCAGTGTCTGCTCGTGCTCACATGTGTGTGGTAACTCACCATGTGCGACCCCAACTAACTGCGGACTGGGACCCACCGAGGTGTGTGTATCTGCGCTGATGGATGGCTCACTCAGATGTGATAGTCCACCCTCAGAGGCCGGGAGGTCCTCTGAGGAATCGTCCTCTGCCGTCACAGCGGTCGCTGAAGGCCCCTGTAAGAGAACAGAAGGCAATATTAAGAAGACCACAGATGCTGAGGTGCTGACGATGGCAAGGCATGTTAACATCAATTCATATTGTGTGTGCTGAATGTTAAAGTTCTGTCACCAGACGTTTGTTGGGTGCCAGTCTCGTCGTCCCCGATGGAGAGGCATTCGAGGGTGCGGCTCAGCTCCAGCGCCTCCTGCTCTGCGTCTGTGAGGACGACTATCTGTGGCGGCCTCCCTTCAGTCCTCGCCCTCTTCCGTGCATTCTGGGCTCTCTTCTCCTATAAGGGGAGAAAGTACAGACACATGAGTGAGTGGTGGCGACGTGGCCAATCGATGAATGCATTGGTTTGGGTGCGGCTGACCGTGAAAGAGATGCATCAGAGGGTGAGTATGAGACAGAGCCATGACGTTGTATGAGGATTGAGTTGAGTGGTAGTGGTGGGGTGACTAATGGGGAGGTGAGTAAGTGGTGAGGACTTGCAGGTAAGTTGAGGATGAGCTTTGAGTGGGTGTGAGGAGAGATGTGACAGAGTAGTGTTGGCAGTGCAGAATGAGTTGGGAGGTGGGGGCGATGATGTGGAAGACGGAATGTAGGAGAATGAGTAAGTGTACTCACCTTGGCTGACCTAATTAGGTCATTGAAGTACTTCCTGCACTGGATCCAGGTGCGGGAGATGTTGCTGCTGCTGGTGACCTCGTCTGCCACCTCGAGTCAGGCCTCCTTGGAGGCAGAGGCAGGCCACTTCCTCCCGTCCGCTGGGTAGAAGACATCCCTCCTCCTCCTCACCCCATCCAGTAGCACCTGCAGTGAGGCATCACTAAATCTAGGAGCAGCCTTTCCCCTGGGATGCTCCATTGTTCTATTTGGGTGTTTGCTCCAGGAGCAGCCATTGGAGGACTACCCCTTTAAATAGAGCTCCTCCAGCTGACAGCCTGTGACGCAGGTGTGCAGTCCGCCCGCTGCGCAGATTTCCGACGGCAAACCCGGAAGCCATGTTAAGTGGCTCCAATTTACCCGTGATCGCGTGGGGAAGAAATAAATTTTATTGGGCGGGTTACCCACGCGCCCAATTGCTTCCCCCCCCCCCCCCAACCATTGCAATCCTGCCTCCCCACTAATATCGGGGCCTATGCCTCTATTTATAAAGCCCGGGATCCCGTATGCTTTTTTAACTGCTTTCTGAACCTGTCCTGCCACCTTCAAAGATTTGTGCACATCTATCCACAGATCTCTGTGGTAGAAGTTTGGAACTCTCTTTCGCAAACGGCAATTGATACTAGCTCAATTGCTAAATTTAAATGTGAGATAGATAGCTTTTTGGCAACCAAAGTTATTAAGGGATATGGGCCAAAGGCAGGTATATGGAGCTAGATCACAGATCAGCCATGATCTTATCAAATGGCGGAGCAGGCACGAGGGGCTGAATGGCCGACTCCTGTTCCTATGTTCCTCTGTTCCTGCACCCATTAGAATTGTACCATTTAGTTTATATTGCCTCTCCTCGTTATTCCTGCCAAAATGTATAACTTCGCACTTCTCTGCATTAACGTAGAAACATAGAAAATAGGAGCAGGAGTAGGCCATTCGGCCCTTCGAGCCTGCTCCGCCATTCAATATGATCATGGCTGATCCCCTATCTCAATACCATATTCCCGCTCTCTCCCCATACTCCTTGATGCCTTTTGTGTCGTGAAATCTATCTATCTCCTTCTTAAATATATTCAGTGACTTGGCCTCCACAGCCTTCTGTGGTAGAGAATTCCACAGTTTCACCACCCTCTGAGTGAAGAAATTTCTCCTCCTCTCAGTCCTAAATGTCTTACCCCGTAACCTGAGACTGTGACCCCTCGTTCTAGACCGCCCAGCCAGGGGAAACATACTCCCCGCATTCAGTGTGTCTAGCCCTGTCAGAATTTTATATGTTTCAATGAGATCCCCTCTCATTCTTCTAAATTCAAGTGAATACAGGCCGAGTCGACCCAATCTCTCCTCTTCACAATATATATCAATGATTAGGATGAGGGAACCAAATGTAATATTTCCAAGTTTGCTGACGACACAAAACTAGGTGGGATTGTGAGTTGTGAGGAGGATGCAAAGAGGCTTCAATTTGGTTCCCTCATCCCAGGAATCAGTCTGGAGAACCTTCGCTGCACTCCCTCTATGGCAAGTATGTCCTTTCTTAAGTAAGGAGACCAAAACTGCACACAATACTCCAGGTGTGGTCTCACCAAGGCCCTGTATAACTGCAGTAAGACATCCTTGCTCCTGTACTCAAAACCTCTTGCAATGAAGGCCAACATACCATTTGCCTTCCTAACTGCTTACTGCACCTGCATGTTTGCTTTCAGTGACTGTTGTACAAGGACATCCAGGTCCCTTTGTACATTAACATTTCCCAATCTATCAACATTTAAATAATACTCTGCCTTTCTGTTTTTCCTTCCGAAGTGGATAACTTCCGATTTATCCACGTTATACTGCATTTGCCATGTATTTGCCCACTCACTCAACTTGTCTAAATCGCCTTGAAGCCTCTTTGCATCCTCCTCACAACTCACAATCCCACCTAGTTTTGTGTCGTCAGCAAACTTGGAAATATTACATTTGGTTCCCTCATCCAAATCATTGATATATATTGTGAATAGCTGGGGCCCAAGCACTGATCCCTGCGGTACCCCACTAGTCACTGCCTGCCACCCTGAAAAAGACCCATTTATTCCTACTCTCTGTTTCCTGTCTGTTAACCAATTTTCAATCCATGCCAGTATATTACCGCCAATCCCATGTGCTTTAATTTTGCACACTAACCTCTTATGTGGGACTTTATCAAAGGCCTTCTGAAAATCCAAATACACCACTTCCACTGGTTCTCCCTTATCTATTCTACCTGTTACATCCTCCAAAAACTCCAGTAGGTTTGTCAAACATGATTTCCCTTTCATAAATCCATGTTGACTTTGTCTAATCCTGTTGATATTTTCGATGCGTCCTGTTATCACATCCTTTATAATAGACTCCAGCGTTTTCACTACTATTGATATTAGGCTAACCGGTCTGTAGTTCCCTGTTTTCTCTCTTCCTCCTTTTTTAAATAGTGGGGTTACATTTGCCACCCTCCAATCTTTAGGAACTGTTCCATAATCTTTAGAATTTTGGAAGATGACAACCAATGTATCCACTATTTCCATGGCTACCTCTTTTAGTACTCTGGGATGCAGATTATCAGGCCCTGGGGATTTATCGGCTTTCAGTACCATTAATTTCTGCAGCACTATTTTTTTTACTAATACTAATTTCCTTTAATTCCTCCTTCTCACTAGACCCTTGGTTCCCTAGCATTTCTGGGAAGTTATTTGTGTCCTCTTTCATGAAGAGAGAACCAAAGTATTTGTTTAATTGCTCTGCCATTTCCTTGTTCCCCATTATAAATTCTCCCGTTTCTCATTGTAAGGGATCTACATTTGTCTTCACGAATCTTTTTCTTTTTATATACTTGTAGAAGCTTTTGCAGTTCACTTTTATGATCCTTGCAAGTTTACTTTCATACTCTACTTTTCCCCTCTTAATCAATCACTTGGTCCTTTTTTGCTGAATTCTAAACTGCTCCCAATCCTCAGGCTTGCTACTTTTTCTGTCAATTTTATATGACTCCTCTTTGGATCTAATACTATCCTTAATTTCTTTTGTTAGTCATGGTTGGGCCGCTTTTCCTTTTGTGTTTTTGCGCCAGAAAGGAATGTATAACAATTGCAATTCATGCATTCATTCCTTAAATGTTAGCCATTGACTATCCATCGTCATGCCTTTTAATGAAGCTTCCCAATCTATCATAGCCAACTCACTCCTCATACCTTCGTAGTTTCCATTGTTTAGATTTAAGACTTTAGTTTTGGATTGGACTATTTCACTTTCTATCTTAATGAAGAATTCTATCATGTTATGGTCACTCTTCCCTAAAGGACCCCATACAACAAGATTATTAATCAACCCCTTCTCATTGTACAATACCCAATTTAGGATAGCCTGTTCCCTGGCTGGCTCCTCAACATACTGGTCTAAAAAAAATTTCATACACACTCCAGGAATTCATCCTCCACAGTATTATTGCTAATTTGGTTTAGCCAGTCTATATGTACATTAAAGTCACCCATGATTACTGTGGTACCCTTGTAACATGCATCTCTAATTTCCTGTTTGATCCCATCCCCTACATTACCACTACTGTTTGGAGGCCTTTAGACAGCTCCCACCAGTGTTTTCTGCCCCTTGGTGCTTCTTAACTCCACCCAGACTGATTCTACATCTTGATTTTCTGAGCCAATATCCTTTCTCACTATTGCTCTGATTTCATCCTTTACTAACAACACCACCCCACCTCCTTTTCCTTTTTGCCTGTCCTTCCTAAATATTGAATACCCTAGGAATTCAGCTCCCAGCCTTGGTCACCCTGCAGCCATGTCTCAATAATCGCAATTATACCGTATCCGTTTACATCTATTTGTGCTGTTAATTTGTCTACCTTATTACGAATGCTTCGTGCATTCAGATACTGTGCCTTTAGATTTGTCTTTTAAACATTTTTAGACATCTTAACATTTTTTTATACTCTGGCCCATTTGACTTATTACCATTTTTTCTTACCTGGACCCTATTTGTTAGTGCACTCTTTTGTTTGTGAGCTCTGTCCCTCCCTGACACAATCTGGTTATCCTTATCCCAGTCACTTTCCTGTACTGCTTCCTTGTCTTTTCTCTTCAGCATTCTAGATTTCTCTCCACTGGGACCCTCCCCCCCCCTTATTAGTTTAAAGCCCTATCTACCGCCCTAATTATTCAATTCGCTAGAACTCTGGTTCAGGTGTAGTCCATCCCAATGGAACAGCTCTCTCTTTCCCCAGTACTGGTGCCAGTGCCCCATGAATCGAAACCCACTTCTCCCACACCAATCTTTGAGCCACGCATTCATCTCTCTGATCTGATTTACCCTGTGCCAATTTGCTCGTGGTTCATGTAATAATCCAGAGATTATTACCTTTGTGGTTCTGCTTTTTAATTTAGTCCCTAGCTGCTCAAACTCTCTCAGCAGAACCTCTTTCTTAGTCCTACCTATGTCATTGGTATCTATGTGGAGCACAACAACTGGATCCTCTCCCTTCTCCAGCCCGGAGGAGATGTCCTTAACCCTGGCACTGGGTTAAGGACATCTCCTCCTTAAATTTCATCTGCCATGTGTCTGCCTATTCCACCAGCCTGTCTATGCCCTCTTGAAGTCTATTACTATCCTCCTCGCTGTTTGCTACACTTCCAAGTTTTGTGTCATCTGCACATTTTGAAATTGAGCCCTGTACACCCAAGTCCAAGTCATTAAGTCATTAATATAAAGAATCAGTCTGGCCGCAGATATTGACACCACTCGTGTACCAGAACCTCCAGTACCACCAGAGATAGATAGACTTTTGGACTCTAGGGGAATCAAGGGACATGGGGATCGGGCGGGAAAGTGGAGTTGAGGTCGAAGATCAGCCATGATCTTATTGAATGGTGGAGCAGGCTCGAGGGGCCATATGGCCTACTCCTGCACCTATTTCTTAAGTTCTTATGAAAGGCCAGAAGAGGGGTGCACTGTGGTGATTATAATAACATCACATGCAAGTGATATACTCCAAAGCAACGTTTATTGAGAAGCTGAAACAAAGGATTGGCAAGACAGTGTCCTGTTAAAACCTATTGTGAAACTGGAAAATTGTATGGTATTTAGACTGTCCTTGACAAGGAGTTGTAAACGCAATGGACTGGTGGTATTGGTACACGAATGGTGCCAATACCTTCAGCCAGACTGATTATATATTTCTATGTTTATGAGAGTTCATAAAAAATTAAATTTAAGAGCTTCCGAAGTGACGAATTTGGTAAATGCATTGCCTGGCAGTTAGGGAAAGGAAAACTCAGCCTTGGTTCCTGCTCTTACTGGCTATCTAGTGACTCCCGATGGAAAGTGTGTGTATATGCATGCACGTTGGGTGAGAACAGGATCAGGCTCAGCTTTGATGCCCTCCTCAGTCTGCTGATACTCTTTGCCTGGATTCACACGTGAAGGATGGAGCCTCGAGTGAGGCATCATAGACCTGCCAGTTGTCAGAATGAGTCAACACGAGCCTTCAAAAGAGTGGAGAACATTGGAGGAACAGGGGGTTTTAAATCTATGTAGGTTAGCAAAACACATACTGGTGGGACCTCAAACTTTACAGAAAGTTTCTGCCTAAATGTTGCCTTTTTAGTCAAATGCCTTGAAGTGTGAAGGCAAAGGGTTAAAAAACATAATCATGATATCAATTTGTGAAACTTGGGAGAAGTATGGTTGCTCCATTATGGAGAAAACTTGAGTAAACCTTTTATTGCTTATTGGGAAAACTCCCTGTATTTGGAAATGCAGTCTGACATCTAGGTAGCATGTTTAACCATGTAGTCTGTCGCTGTGTCTATTATTACATACTCAGACCTTGACCTGAACAAGACTCCCATTCCAATAAACTCTCTGTCACCCTGTTTCAATTTATAGCCAGCTGACACTGAATTATAATCACATTAAAGGATCTTCAAAAAATAGATGATTTGTTTTTAATAAACTTGTTTGAATCTCTCTCAAGTATTATATTGTGTTTATAGAACAATGCCACGCAATGAATAAAGTTTGCACAAAAAAAATGTTATCTCATTTTAAAAATAACCATTTGTCTTAATCGCTTGGGGTTAATAATGTATAAGGAATGTTGTGAAGAAAATGTAATTTTGTGCTTTTAAATGTGCGCATTTTTCAAATTAAAGGTTCGTTTATATCTATTACTTGAGTTGAATTCAGATTTTAAAGGTTTTTTTCAAAGAAATTGCTGAACCCAATGACTATGGGTTGGCAAAGGGAAGCAATTAGAAGGAGGATAGTGATCTTTGAAACCCTGCACATTCTTTTGTTTCAGTGTTGCTCTTCTTCGATGAAAGAATCCTCTCATCCCACCCCAGAACTTAAGTCCCCAGATAAAATCACCTGTCGTTTCATTGACCTTGCTAATTTTTTCAGTCAAAAAGAAAGGGGGGCAGAATATCTGGCTATGCTGTTGTGCCAACAGAAATGTAGGGGTAAAGAACTTCCACCCAACACTTTGGTCCCACCGTGACCCCTTCTCAAATCCCACGGATAGGGTCGTCAACATGTTGAACGTAAGAACATAAGAAATAGGAGTAGGAGTAGGCCATGCGGCCCCTCAAGCCTGCTCTGCCATTCAATCAGATCATGGCTGATCTTCAACCTCAACTCCACTTTCCTGCCCGATCCCTATATCCCTTGATTCCCCTAGAGTCCAAAAATCTATCGATCTCAGCCTTGAATAAATTCAACGACTCAGCAGCCACAGCCCTCTGGGGTAGAGAATTCCAAAAATTCACAACCCTCTGAGTGAAGAAATTCCTCCTCATTTCAGTCTTAAATGGCCGACACCTTATCCTGCAACTCAGCCCCCTATTTCTAGACTTTCCAGCCAGGGGAAACAACCTCTCAGCATCTACCCTGTCAAGCCCACTCAGAATCTTATATGTTTCAATGAAAACACTTCTCATTCTTTTAAATTCCAAAGTATAGGCCCATTCTACCCAATCTCTCCTCTTAGGACAACCCTCTCATCCCAGGAATCAACTTGGTGAACCTTCGTTGAAGGCAGATGTCCACAACAGGGGTGTCCATCCAGGGGAGGAGTCAGCATCCTGCTGCTCCGACATAGGAAGGCCACAGGCCAGTCTGGCCAAAGACAACAGGTTGGCTAATTGCCTTCTTAGTTGGCAAGCCCAGAATCAAATGACAATTGATCCTTCTCTGCAGACATCACTACCACTGGGCCTATTGGCAGCACATCTGGCGGCATTGCCAGGATAGCCCAGGAATGCCCCTGAGGCTCATCCTAAAACTGCAGTTGAGACGTGGAGAGCTGGCAGAAGTGCCCAACCTCTGCCCCATCCCTTGTAAATTTCTAACGGAGCATCAATAGGCAGAAACACTAGAATTATGCCCCAAGAAGGAATGAATTTCCTGGGCTCAGATCTTTATCCCTTTGCCTCACGTGGGATGGAACATCCCTTTTAGTGTATAGCTTTTAAAATTCTGTTTTTATTCTCATTTTTACCTTCTCCATATTTCTATAAAGTGTGTATTTCTGTAGACCATATCCAGGAATACATAGGAAGGTAAAATGGAGTTGGCCATCCAGCCCCTTGAGCCTGTTCTGCCATTCTATTAAATCATGGTTCATTTACTCTATTTACATAACTCCATTTACCTGCCTTTGCTCCATATCCCGTGATACTCTTACCTAATAAAGATCTATCAATCTCAATCTTAAAAATTTCAATTAAGCCAGCATCCACAGCCTTTTTGTGGAGAGAATTCCTAATTTCCACAACCTTTTGTGTGAAAAAGTGCTTCTCATTTTCTTTTTTTTTATTCGTCCATGGGATGTGGGTGTCACTGGTAAGGCCAGCATTTATTGCCCATCACTAATTGTCCTTGAGAAGGTGGTGGTGAGCCGCCTTTTTGAACCACTGCAGTCCGTGTGGTGAAGGTTCTCCCACAGTACTGTTAGGAAGGGAGTTCAAGGATTTTGACCCAGCGACGATGAAGGAACGGCGATATATTTCCAAGTCAGGATGGCGTGTGACTTGGAGGTGAACGTGCAGGTGGTGTTGTTCCCATGTGCCTGCTGCTCTTGTCCTTCCAGGTGATAGAGGTTGTGGGTTTGGGAGGTGCTGTCAAAGAAGCCTTGGCGAGTTGCTGCAGTGCATCCTGTGGATGGTACATACTGCAGCCATGTTGCGCCAATGGTGGAGGGAGTGAATGTTTAGGGTGGTGGATGGGGTGCCAATCAAGCGGGTTGCTTTGTCCTGGATGGTGTCGAGCTTCTTGAGTGTTGTTGGAGCTGCACTCATCCAGGCAAGTGGAGAGTATTCCATCACATTCCTGACTTGTGCCTTGTACATGGTGGAAAGGCTTTGGGGAGTCAGGAGGTGAGTCACTCACCACAGAATACCCAGCCTCTGACATGCTCTTGCAGATACAGTATTTATGTGGCTGGTCCAGTTAAGTTTCTGGTCAATGGTGACCCCCAGGATGTTGATGGTGGGGGATTCGGCGATGGTAATGCCATTGAATGTCAAGGGGAGGTGGTTAGATTCTTTCTTGTTGGAAATGGTCATTGCCTGGCACTTTTCTGGCACGAATGCTACTTGCCACTTATGAGCCCAAGCCTGGATGTTGTCCAGGTCTTGCTGCATGCGGGCTTTATTATCTGAGGGGTTGCGAATGGAACTGAACACTATGCAATCATCAGCGAACATCCCCATTTCTGACCTTATGATGGAGGGAAGGTCATTGATGAAGCAGCTGAAGATGGTTGGGCCTAGGACACTGCCCTGAGGAACTCCTGCAGCAATGTCCTGGGGCTGAGATGATTGGCCTCCAACAACCACTACCATCTTCCTTTGTGCTAGGTATGACTCCAGCCACTGGAGAATTTTCCCCCTGATTCCCATTGACTTTAATTTTACTAGGGCTCCTTGGTGCCACGCTCGGTCAAATGCTGCTTTGATGTCAAGGGCAGTTACTCTCACCTCACCTCTGGAATTCAGCTCTTTTGTCCATGTTTGGACCAAGTCTGTAATGAGGTCTGGAGTCACTTCCATATGGCCTAGCTCTAAAATTAAGATTTTGCCTTCTTGTCCTGGATTTCCCTACCAGAGGAAATTGTTTCTCTGCATTTAAATGCTCAATCACTCTGATGATAAATTCCAATAACTCCTCCACAACTGATGCCAAACTGGCAAGTCTGCAGTTACATCGGGGGTGGGGGATTGGTAAGGCCTATTATTGGGCATGGGTTGCATGACCCACTATTAACCCACACCCTTTGGCCCCTACGCAGGCAGGACAACACATTCATCCGGCCTGTGGACTTACTTTCATGCAGCATCGAAAAGTAGGCCTCACATAGCGATTGAAGTAAATGCACACTTTCCACCAATCTCCACCATCCAATTTCTTAAAGGGAGGATGTCCCTTAAAATCTCTTAAAGGTAGCCAGCACCTGTTAGTTGCTAAAAATAACAGTCTGCTGTCTGTACGGAGTCTGAACGGAGATCAGACATCGCACATGTAAAACACAGATGCAGGTCCCGTCCCTATGTTTACAAACTGTTGAGTTATTTTAAAACATTAAATAAAGGTTGCGCACTACTAAATCCCACATCCTCCAATCTGCATGCCAGACTTCACCAATCTGCCGATCTGAGTTTGTACCAGGCCTGTGAGAGAGCGTGCACCAAAGTTCTCTGCTGATGCACTAGAGGCCTTGGTGCAAGAGGTGAACAGAAGGTGAGACATCCTATATCTGCGGGAGGAGGGGGGAGGGAGATGGGGCAGCACAAGAGGCCCTGCAGTCATATGTCCAAAAGGCAGTGGGAGGCAGCGGGGGACGAAGTCAATGCCAGGTGCACAGCACCACGAATATGGATGCAGTGCAGGAAGAAGTTCAATGCTTTGATACGAGTGGTCAAAGTGAGTGAGGTCAACTGTCAAGTGGCGTCTCCTACCAAATGCACTACTAGCCGCACTACATCCCCATCACCCATATACCAACAAACGCATTCCATCAGTACTCCTCCCCCCACTTCTTAAATAACGGTGTGATATTTGCACTTTTCCAATTGAAGGACACAAGGCTAGAAATTGGCCCATGTAGCGCTCATTGTTTCGGCGCTACGCGGCCTCCTGAAGTGCCAAGATAGTGCCTTGGCTGCACACGCACGTTGCTAGCTTCAGCTGCGGATTAGCAGAGAGTTCACGGATAGTGAGAATGGAAAATTGCACGTCAGTGAAATTTAAAGGGATTGAAACAATTACAGAAGTCTCAGAGCAAGGTGGCAAAAATTCTAATAACCTTTGGAAAGACTCAAAAACCACCTGAACCCATTAGCAACCTTTTGCCAAGGCTTGAAGGGGGAGAAGACTAAGAAGCGACAGGCAAAAAAAATGAAGTGAAAGGAAACCTAAGGTCCAGGAACGAATCTGCAGCCTATCCCCCAACCCTCTGTTTGATGACCGCTGTGAAGTGGAGGTGGTGCTGCAGGAGGCGGTTGTGAGGGGGGTGGTCCTTTTTATGACTCAAATCTCATAGATGCGCACTGCAGCCTGCATGGAAAGAGGTGAAGGCAAGCTGGAGGCCACAGCTGCACGGCAGCTGTGCCAGTTATATGCTGCAGGTGTGCTAACAGCGGATGACACAGCTCTGCATCTGGCTATTTACTGATCCAGACCCTGTGGAGACAGTTCCCCAGACTTGCAGATATGGTTGGTTGTATCTTAGCAGGTTCAACTATTTGGGTTGTGGTACTTGTTACATACCCTGTCATGCCTTCTGTTATGCAGTATCACTGAAAGCATGACATGCTGTAACTAGGATGCTTCCAAGCAGTCATCCAACAGTACAGTGTGCCGGATGTTCACTTGTCTTGCTGGTGCCATTGGGTCTGGTGTCACAGCTTCTGATGGGAACAGGAGTCTCCCCCATGCACTACTTGTCTGCCAACGCAAGGTTTGTTCACTTCTGTCTACAGATGCAGTTCTGCAGATAACACAGTATGTCCGAGGCTTGAGTGGCAGCAGTTGGAGATCTGTGTTAGGCCCCCACCTGAAGCAATAACAGCAGGATGTCAGTAAGCAGACTGAGTGTCCATTTGGATCTCAGTGAAGGAGCCCTGTAAACATCAAAAAACTCTATTCCAGCCTCAGACTACCCATGGGCAAAATCAGTGGAAATCTACTACTTCATTTGAAGAATAATTCATGGTCTGGGCATTAACTTTTGCAGGCGTGGAGTTGCAAGGGATAATATCAAATAATACTTGTTGCTATGAAATATTTCCGGCTTTCGCTGATAAAAAATGTGACTATCAGGAGAGGACGAGATCAGGTTCAGCTAAGATGCGTCTTCCGACATCCCCACATGATCAAAAGGAATGATCCACTCACTATTTACACTCACACGTGAACAATAGCCACATGGACAACGCACACCCATCGAAGCACAACCAGCAAGAGTCAGCAATTTGAGAAGAGGGGAGAAAATTGGGGAAAACAACAGCATTTATGACTCGTCATTCTCCTTTCATCTTTCTCCACAGCATCTTCAATATTCTTCAGTAAGTGGACTGGATATTTTGTAAAGCAGCAGAGCTCAACAGAATAATAAATTTTCCTACATTGTTCCTCATATCGATCAAATGTTGCTTTCAGAAAAAGTACACACATTGGCCTTAGATACTTCAGCTGGTGTTAGGTCCAAACTACATTGCTGTTTTTTATCGCCTCCAAGCTTGTCTCTCTCCGTTTATCTTTCATTTAGTTAAATGCACTTACTAAACTTTATAGAACACAAATTCTACAACAGGTGCATGATCAGAATGCTGCCATTTTCACTCTATTTCTCGCACACACACACACACATAGCATCTCTATCTTTTTTTAAAAAACACATAATTTTTACCTCAGTGAAGCTTGTGAAATTTGTGCTCCTGCTTTTCAAAAGTATTTGAGGTAAAGCTACTGAACAGAAAGTGTAAACAATTTTACAACACCAAGTTATAGTCCAACGATTTTATTTTTAATCCCACAAGCTTTCGGGGGCTTTCCCCTTCCTCAGGCAATTTTCCACACTGCCTGAGGAAGGGGAAAGCCCCCGAAAGCTTGTGGGATTAAAAATAAAATCGTTGGACTATAACTTGGTGTTGTAAAATTGTTTACAATTGTTAACCCCTGTCCATCACCGGCATCTCCACATCGTGGCTACCATGAACAGAAAGTGGTATGAGTTAAAGAAAGATATCTCATCAGTAGAGTTGCCCACCAACTGAAACTGGGCGGAGCATTCACGGCACACAATCCGCCCACTTCTGTCCTAAAATTGCACTCAGGGTCCTATGTACATCATTGGACCCCTTTTTGCATATTAAAAGGGCCTACCACCTGAAGCAGGCGGGCACGTCAGCCGCACTATGATAGGCCCCTTTGAAGCTGGTGGAGGCCGGTAGCTGACATAAATGGGGCGATAAGCCATTTTCAGACCGCTGTCACCCCGTTTACCCCAGGCAGCCCAAGTTAAAATCTAACCCATTGTGTGTATAAAGTAACTTGGCAATTTGTAGGGAACAAGGGCTCACTTATGGAAGTGACCTTGGCCAAAAAACGGGAGCTGTGCAGCCAAATGTCTAGGCCAGTGTCTCATTCTGTAAAGGCAACAGTGTTCCAGCTTGAACCACAGTACAAGAAATTAGAATTTTCAGTTGAATTTATGGTGGTTCCCACTTAAAAATAACAACTATAAGCAAGTCACCTGACAACTAATCACAGAATTCTGTCCATGTGATCCTGCAGAGCCCCTCATAGCAGCCTGGCTGAGGGAAGAGAAAACAATGACAAATAACATAAGTTCTTGGAAAAAGGGAACAAATCCATCAGGCCCAATACCTCACCTCTTTTTCATACATGAATCCCATTCATCAACATTTTCATCATAGTCACCAAATCTTTTCTCTCTTCAGAAAGGCATTTAATTGTCACTGGAACCCATTAGTGTAACTGCCTTTCAGTCAAATGCACCAATGAAACTCTCAATTAACAAAAAGGGATGGACACATGTTTCCTGCCTTTCTATAGATTCCTCAGTCTCAACTCCTGCTCGACAATTAGACTTTGAACATCAGGTTTTCTTCCTCACAAACAGGAGATGGATCCCTAAACAGGCCAATGAAGTATCAACCTGTAGATGGCCATCAATAGATAATTAAGGCAGCAGAATAGATCTCATTCATGTGATTCCAGCAAAAATTGCTGACCTTTTAAAAACATTTTGGATTTTTTTTACTGAAGGATTTTAAAACCAACCAAAAATTGTCAATGTTTTTCCTACAGCATCTCCTCTCTAATTTTCTGCCAGTAAAATTAGTTCATGCTGCCAACAGCTGATCTAGTAAGTGACAGCTCCCTTGCACATGCCCACAAAATCCAGTGCTACTCAGAATCAGTTTCTTTCTTGGACACACGAATCTCCATCAAAGACGGGCACCTCAGAACCTCACTCTACCGCAAGCCCACGGACAACCTCACGATGCTCCACTTTTCCAGCTTCCACCCTAACCACGTCAAAGAGGCCATCCCCTATGGACAGGCCCTGCGAATACACAGGGTCTGCTCAGACGAGGAGGAACGCGATGGACACCTACAGACGCTGAAAGACGCCCTAGTAAGAACGGGATATGACGCTCAACTCATCGATCGACAGTTCCGACGGGCCACAGCAAAAAATCGCATAGACCTCCTCAGGAGACCAACACGGGACACAACCAACAGAGTACCCTTTGACGTCCAGTACTTCCCCGGAGCGGAGAAACTACGCCATGTTCTCCGCAGCCTTCAACATGTCATCAATGAGGACAAACACCTCGCTATGGCCATCCCCACACCTCCACTACTCGCCTTTAAACAGCCACCCAACCTCAAACAGACCATCGTTCGCAGCAAATTACCTAGCTTTCAAGAGAACAGCGTCCACGACACCACACAACCCTGCCACGGTAACCTCTGCAAGACATGCCAGATCATCGACACAGATACCACCATCACACGAGAGGACACCACCCACCAGGTGCATGGTTCATACTCCTGTGACTCGGCCAACGTTGTCTACCTCATACGTTGCAGGAAAGGATGCCCCAGAGCATGGTACATTGGCGAGACCATGCAGACGCTGCGACAACGGATGAACGGACACCGCGCAACAATCGCCAAACAAGAGGGTTCCCTCCCAGTCGGGGAACACTTCAGCAGTCATGGACATTCATCCACCGACCTTCGGGTAAGCGTACTCCAAGGCGGCCTTCGAGACACACGACAACGCAAAATCGTCGAGCAGAAATTGATAGCCAAGTTCCGCACCCATGAGGACGGCCTCAACCGGGATCTTGGGTTCATGTCACGCTACACGTTACCCCACCAGCGAACAAATGTTATCTGTTTTTAATATAATGGGTCATTTGCTGGCTTTCTCTGCCTTCCGGATGTTTCTGCCTCTCTCTGTTTTTTTTTGTTTTTTTTTTGTTTTTTTTTCCTGTTTGTTTTTTTGTTGAATGTGTATTCGGGGGTTCTGCAGGTGACACCTCTCTGTCTGAACACGGTGATTGCCTTGGCAACGGGCAGTTGCAGGGGCAGTCTGTAAACACCATGTATTGTTCTGTGATGTATAAATGCGTAGGCTTCAAGGAGCTCCTGAACATTTACCTGACGAAGGAGGAAGCCTCCGAAAGCTTGTGAATTTAAAATAAAATTGCTGGACTATAACTTGGTGTTGTAAAATTGTTTACAACAATTTACAAACTCATCCTACAAGTCTCTCATCTTTATTAGAGAGGCAGTTTCAATTACAGCAATGGTGTTGGTGACATACTGAAGAATGCTGATTATCACATCATTGCTGGGTTATTTGCTTAAGGGCTAGAATGTGGTTCTATGTCTCTGGGAGCTTAAATTACATGGGGGTGATTTTAAACCCCAAGAACGGGTGGGTTGGGAGTTGAAAATAGTTGTTTTTTGGGTCGCAACCGCAACCGGCTTTATTTCCCGTTTTAACACTGGCGCATAAAAGTACAGGCTTCCCACTGGGAATGCAAAGTCCGAAAATTTTGCGGTTGCGACCCAAAAAAACAATTATTTGCATCTCCCACCCGCCTCCATCCTACCAGTTCTTGGGGTTTAAAATCACCTCCATCGAGAGGGTTGCTCATTCAAACTTTATTCAACTAATTAACAGGGGTGTCCAGCTATATTTATTCCTCAACCAACATCACCAAAAACAGATTATCTGGTCATTATCACATTGCTGTTTGTGGGACCTTGCTGTGTGCAAATTGGCTGCCGTTTTTCCCACATTATAACGGTGACTACATTTCAAAAGTACTTGATTGGCTATAAAGCCCTTTGGGACATCCTGGGGTCTTGAAAGGCACTATATAAATGCAAGTCTTACTTTCTTTTCTTTCTTTAACTTATGTCCTCCAAACATTTTGGCTAAATTAAGTTTTATTGTATACTGTCCATTTGAGTGACATTTTCTGGTAACGTATTCTACAAGGATGTTATCATTTGGTGAAAAAAAAATTCACCTGACGTCCCGTCTATTTTTATTTTGTGTCTCCTGGTGTTCGAACTCTTGCTATAGACAACAATTTGCCTGAATCAAGAAATTTGTTAAAAAGAAAATAAAGAAAAAAGTTCTACATTGGTTGTTTGGTTGTTGTCTTAACTCTGTTATTTTTATTGGTGCAAGGATCAGTAGGGTTTGAACAAACTTATCTTCACCTTTTTTGTAGTTACCTTATATCAAATTTCAAGTAGTTTTGTGTGCTTCTGAGTCTTTTAATAATACTGTATTTTTTTTATCAGTCAATAGAAATGAAACATGAGAACTCTAGAAAGAAACCTAATGAAAGATAAAATAACAAGCCCTTTGGTGGCTCAGTGGGTAAATTCGCTGCTTGGTATGAACCCATATAGATCAGGAAGATCCTTGGTTCAATACTAAGTTAAATGATCACAGTGAGGGAAGTGATATGTTAACTGATCTCAGTCAAAGAGGGGATGTGTTGGCTGATTTCATTCAGGGAAGTGGTGGCTCTCAGTGCCCTTATGTTTGTGGACAGCTGGTTGATGATAGAGTGGGATAGCTCCCCTTTCTCCCACCCCCAACAGATAAATAGTTTGTCATGCTCAAAGTCTATGATCACATAGAACTGCATTCCATGCCAAAGACAGCATTTACAAGCATGATCTTTAACATTAAAAACAATTAAATAAAAGATTTATTTGAGACAAACAAATTAGCCTGTACATGTTTAATTCTGCCTATGCTGTCTCTATTAAAAATTAAAATGGGCATGCAGCATTGTTTTAAATAGTGTGCTCCTGGCACAGTAAGATAGAGGGCCAGATGGTACTGTGAACGGCGAACGAACGGCACTTGCCCACAGACTTTCTATGGGGTTTTGGATGGCAAGTTGCTGTCAGTCAAACATCCAAACAGCGCGGTGCCCTCTACAGGGCATCTGGGGCCTGTGTGAACAGGGCAAGCAACTGTGTATCTCCTTAACCAATTAGATTGAAGAATCGTTAATAAGCAGTGCAGAGTCTGAACCAGGAAGTGTAAGTTAGAATAGTGAATTTAATGTCAAATCAGGTACAGAAAGCAAAGTAAAGAGGGGGAAAGAAAGACAGGATTAAGAGAGAGAGAGAGAGAGAGATAAAAGAGACAGAAAGAAAAAGTTTTTAAAAACTTACTTAATGTTTAAAAAAATCTCCAACAATAATTAAAAGCTGAAGGAATGAGACTCCAAACTTGTAAAAGATAATTTTCAGTTGCAGAGAGGTTTGGCAGTAATTGAGACTTACCACGCCGTTAAAAGGTACTTAGACTGGAATGGGCAAGCCCTACCTTTTTGTGGTGAGTTTAGTTGGTGATGTCAGTGCAGGAACTTCATGCCGTTCAATACATTTGAATGGGGAGCCAGACGGCGAGATGCCGTTTTCGCACAGCTTACGGAGGGGCAGCACATCTCGGACAGCGACTTTTGGATCTTCATGTTTAACTGCGCATGTGCGATTGCCAGAAGTTGCTGTCCAATTTATGCATAAATAACGGTGAGCACTGTTAGCCTCACCGTTATTTTTACAGCAAAATCCAGCCCAAAGTGTTCTGTAAAGTAATAAGTGACATAATGTGCTAAGACACTTCAAATGATCAATACAGAGAAACCTTGTTTTTAGAACCACGGTTGTATAAGAATTATATGAAAATTGTGTTGTCCTAAATTCTTCTGAGCAGTACCTCCTAGAGCATTTTCATTTCATTTCCTCAATGTTTCCCTCAATTTTTTTTTCTGCAGCTCTTTATTTCTTGGCACAAATTGCATTTCAAAAAACACAGAGTTTGTCAGGTCTGAAATCTTCCTCGTCGTGTCTAGTTTCGGATAAATTTCATTTTGCTCTTTATCCTCTGGTGATTTCTGGATTGTTTGGTCCCAGGAAAGCTGCTGTCGTATGCAGTGACAGTAGGCTCTCTTCTTTAGCTACTCTTCTGTGGTAAATGCGTTGCTGTACAAAGCCAGCTAATTCATGGTCAGGTACTTTTCTTTTTCCATTTCATCAGCATTTGATATGGGGTTTTGTTTCTAGGTGATTCAGATCTGAGGGGGGGAGAGAGAAGAGCAAAACTGACAAACAGGAAAGACTGAAATGACTGACATCCTTCATTAACGTAAATGTTCTTGTAATATATTGTATTTTCTGATACAAACATCTGGCATTGCTGTACAATAGTACCAGTCAGAGTAAGCCTTCAGATCAAAGGTCTCTTTTCACTACCTTCCATACGATATTTGATTAGTGCATACCCCTGCTTTATGCTTGGTTGGATTTACCTCTATTAAACTCCCATAGGATCTCTTTTCTGATACTCTTTAATCAAAAATGTTTTTTTTGTAAGCTTGTTTGCGTTCAATGTGTTCTACTTATTTTATTGTATTTATGATAGAATTTCTCGGAGTTTAAATTAATTTTTAACTTTTTTGGTGATTATGCCTACTTCTCTGCCATTGTACAGTAGCCAATTGTTCTTACCGACAGTAGGTACAGGATAAAGAAATAATTCTTTCAATGTATCTTGCTTTATATGTCCACTCTCAGAACTCCTTTACCTACATTATCATAATGTTAAAAAAAAACCACGGAAATCATACCTGACACAGGATGCTGGTGAAGTGTTTTTGTTTTGCTTGTAAGAGTGAACTTCCACTTTATATTTCAGTTCTTTGTTCTGTTTAAAGATAAAGTAAGTCATTTGTTACATGTAAATATTTCAGTATTCTATTACTAAATCAAAATTGTTTCAGTGGTTATGAAGTCCTCAACCTGTTACATTTAGTCAGGTCCATAATTTGTGTTAACATTTAATCATGACCCTTGGCAGCGTATAGAGAGAAATAAAAAAGATAATGCTGGGTATCAGAATAAGAAAAGGGGAAGGAAGTTGTGCTTGAGGGCTTTTATTTTTGGAAAAGGGGTGACTTCAAGATAACTTTATTGAAGTTTTCAGGATTCTTAAAGAAATTGACAAAATTGATACAGAAAATTGTTCATTAGGTTAATTTGATGCTAAAAATTAGCAAGTTATGAATAAGAAGGTTAGTAAGGTGGGACCTTTACACCCAAAAATAATAGAATTGTGGAATACATTACCAGGAAGGCCACCAAAATGGGAAGTATAAATGGGCTCAAGACTACAACATAATGAAACACCATGCATGAATAAACTGATAAGGGTAAAATTGAAACTAAAGCAAAAGGCATACTCTAAGAACATAGACAATAAAGGAGAAGATGACAAAAGGGAATACAAAGAGGTTAGTAAAGAAGTCAAAAAAACAATTAGGAGAGCAAAGAGGAACTATGGGATTAAATTATCAAGGAATATAAAAAGAAATAAAGTATTCTACAGACATATAAATAACAAAAGAAAAATCAGAATAGGGATAGGGCCACTAAGATAAACTCACAGGTAACAACAGCGAAATGGAAAAAATATTGAACAGTTACTTTGCCTCTGAATTTACCACCTTCTCTGGCAAGAAAGCGGGACGTGTGTCTGGGTGATATACCTGTCATGGTTGAATAGCTGCCAGTGTGTGTGGCCTGTGAGTTGTGGGTCTATGGCTTGCAACAGTGGTAATATGTAAGGATGAGAGGAAGCATCTGATTGGAAAAGTTGAGTACCGATGGAAAGAGTTTGTTGGTATGTAGGTGATGGGGGTGTGGTGTGTGGAGCAGTGGATGCAGCTAATGGTGAAGTTGGTAGGAGACGGCACTTGACAGTTGACCTCACTCACCTTGACCACTCGTGTCAAAGCATTAAACTTCTTTTTGCACTGCATCCATGTGCACCTGGCATTGACTTCATCCCCCGCTGCCTCCCACTGCCTTTTGGGTATATGTCTGGACGGCCTCTTGTCTCCCCCCACCCCACCCCCCGCTGCGGATATAGGATGTCCTTCCTTCTATCCACCTCTTGCCCCAAGGCCTCTAATGCATCAGCAGAGAACATTGGTGCATGCACTCTCGCAGGCCTGTTACAAACTCAGATCGGCAGATTGGTGAGGTCTGGCATGCAGATTGGAGGATGTGGTATGTAGTGGTGCGCAACTTTTATTCAATGTTTTAACATAACTCATCAGTGTGTAATCATAGGGACCTGTGTCTGTGTTTTATGTGTGCGATGTTTGATCTCCGTTTAGACTCCGTGCAGATAGCAGACTGTTATTTCCAGCAAATAACAGGTACCAGCTACCTTTAAGAGATTTCTAACAGACCGCCTGCTAAGAGTTTGGAGCGACCCCTGCTGGTGGAAAATGCGAATTGCATGGAATCCTCATTTAATGCTGATTTCCAATGCAGATTGCAGGTGAGTCCTCAGGCCTGACGAAAGTCTCGTCCTGCCTGCGCAGGGGCCATTGGGCGCGGGGTAATAACGGATTGCGCTACCCCGCCTCTATGACCATGCAACGAGGAAAGACTGTAATAGTTGTTTGACATTCCCATTTGGCATAATAGAGGCCCAATGATTTGGGCAAAACCACCATACTTCCCCATATGAGAGGAAAGGCATCTCAAACGTGATTTGACCTTGATCACAATATCCGTTTTTAACTTTTTGAAAGGCTGACAACAGAACTCTTTCATTGCTTCTAAAATTTTTCAATTTAAATTTTTTTTCTGAAAAGAGCTGAAGCCAGTTCAGACCCCTTCACTAAGAAGGCCCATTATACGTCCCTTAGTAATGAGAGAGAAACCCAAATTTTTGACAGGAAACCATACTAAACAGAAAGTTAATTCCCATACCGCCACCATCAGGGATATGATCCCTATGAGAAAGAGCTACAGAGTATGATTCCTACAATTTTAGAGATTAAGAGGTTAATAAATAAAGAACATTTGCACCTAATATAACAGAAAATGAATTATCCAAGTCTATTTCCATCACACTCCTTAAAAACCTGAACAGTGTTGGCTTTGCTTAGTTAGGAACATAGGAATAGCTAGACGAAAAAAGCAAAGGTCCATCGAATTCGCCTTCTACCATCCTGTTGGCGCATGACACAATTATAATGGAGTGCAATCGATTTTTTAGTTCCATGTGCTTGTAATTTACAAAACTAAATAAGCACCTCTGCTTCAAGTATGTATACTTGTTCCCTCAGTGTCAATATGATTTGATCCTGTTTTGTCAATTCCACTTTTAAGTTTTCAATCTGTGAGAGGAAACAAAAAAAATGCATTACGTGAAAGACAGTGGTACAAGACATTGCACATTCCTCCTTTACAGGTGAGGAAGGCCTTTACAATTCCTAGGTCTTCCACACTCTTCAAATAAAACCAATCAACACATCATAACCTGTGGGCTATCCAATGGTCAGTATTGGCTAATACAGAACGGAACTGTTCATGGATGCCTGGTTAGTCAGAATGCCCGTCTTAACATAATAACATAGTAATGTTAGGAACAGGAGTAGACCATTCAGCCCCTCGGGCCTGCTCCGCCATTCAATTAGAGCATGCTACTATGCTGCGGGTATGGTAGCCTAGTGCTCATGTTACTGGATTAATAACATAGCCTGGACTAATAATCTGGGATCATGAGGTCAAATCCCGCCACGGCAGCTGGGGATTTTAAATTCAATTAACTAAATAAAAATCTGTAATTAAAAAAAACTAGTATCAGTAATGATGGCCATAAAGCTACCAGATTGTTGTAAAAACCCATCTGGTTCACTAATGCCCTTTAGGGAAGGAAACCTGCCATCCTTACCCGGTCTGGCCTATATGTGACTCCAGACCCACAGCAATGTGGTTGATTCTTAATTGCCCTCTGAAATGGCCTAGCAAGCCACTCAGTTCTATAATCTCGGTACAAAAAATCATTATAAGAATAAAACCGGATGGACCACTAGGCACTGGACACAACAAAGGCAAACCAAACCCAGTCGACGCTGCAAAGTTCTCCTCGCTAAAATCTGGGGCCTTGTGCCAAAATTGGGAGAGCTGTCCCGCAGACTATTCAAGTAACAGCCTGACATAGCCATACTCACAGAATCATATCTTTCAGCCAACGTCCCAGACTCTTCCATCACCATCCCTGGGTATGTCCTGTCCCACCGGCAGGAAAAACCCACCAGAGGTGGTGGTACAGTGATATACAGTCAGGAGGGAGTGGCCCTGGGAGTCCTCAACATTGACTCCGGAACCCATGAAATCTCATGGCATCACGTCAAACCTGGGCAAGGAAACTGCTTGATGATTACCACCTACTGCCCTCCCTCAGCTGATGAATCAGTCCTCCTCCATGTTGAGCACCACTTGGAGGAAGCAAGGGCACGGAATGTACTCTGGGTGGGGGACTTCAATGTCCATCATCAAGAGTGGCTCGGTAGCACCACTACTGACCGAGCTGGCCGAGTCCTGAAGGACATAGCTGCCAGACTGGGCCTGCGGCAGGTGATGAGCGAACCAACACGAGGGAAAACCTACCTAACCTCGTCCTCGCCAATCTACCTGTTGCAGATGCACCTGTCCATGACAGTATTGGTAGGAGTGATCACCGCACAGTCCTCATGGAGACGAACTCCCGTTTTCACACTGAGGACACCATCCAACGTGATGTGTGGCACTACCACCGTGCTAAATGGGATACATTCAGAACAGATCTAGCAGCTCAAAACTGGACATCCATGAGGCGCTGTGGGCCATCAGCAGCAGCGGAGTTGTATTCCAGCATAATCTATAACTTCATGGCCTGGCAAATTCCTCACTCTACCATCACCAACAAGCCAGGGGATCAACCCTGGTTCAATGAGGAGTGTAGAAGAGCATGCCAGGAGCAGAACCAGGCGTACCTAAAAATGAGTTGCCAACCTGGTGAAGCTGCAACTCAGGACTACATGCATGCTAAATAGCGGAAGCAACATGCTATAGACAGAGCTAAACAATTCCACAACCAATGGATCAGATCAAAGCTCTGCAGTCCTGCCACATCCAGTTGTGAATGGTGGTAGACAATTAAACAACTAACGGGAGGAGGAGGCTCTGAAAACAATCCTATCCTCAATGATGGCAGAGTCCAGCACATAAGTGCAAAAGACAAGGCTGAAGCGTTTGCAACCATCTTCAGCCAGAAGTGCTGAGTGGATGATACATCTCAGCCTCCTCCTGATATCCCCATCATCACAGAAGCCAGTCTTCAGCCAATTCAATTCACTCCACGTGATATCAAAAAACAGCCGAATGCACTGGATACAGCAAAGGCTATGGGCCCCGATAACATCCCGGCTGCTGTGCTGAAGATTTGTGCTCCAGAACTAGCTGCGCCTCTAGCCAAACTGTTCCAGTACAGCTACAACACTGGCATCTACCCGACAATGTGGAAAATTGCCCAGGTGTGCCATGTCCACAAAAAGCAGGACAAATCCAATCCAGTCAATTATCCCCCCATCAGCATACTCTCAATCATCAGCAAAGTGATGGAAGGTGTCGTCGATAGTGCTATCAAGCGGCACTTACTCACCAATAACCTGCTCACCGATGCTCAGTTTGGGTTCTGCCAGGGCCACTCAGCTCCAGACCTCATTATACCATTGGTCCAAACATGGACAAAACAGCTGAATTCTAGAGGTGAGGTAAGAGTGACTGCCCTTGACATCAAGTGACCGAGTGTGGCACCAAGGAGCACTAGTAAAATTGAAGCTAATGGGAATCAGGGGGAAAACTCTCCAGTGGCTGGTGTCATACCTAGCACAAAGGAAGATGGTAGTGGTTGTTGGAGGCCAATCATCTCAGCCCCAGGACATTGCTGCAGGAGTTCCTCAAGGCAATGTCCTAGGCCCAACCATCTTCAGCTGCTTTATCAATGACCTTCCCCCCAACATAAGGTCAGAAATGGGGATGTTCGCTGATGATTGCACAGTGTTCAGTTCCATTTGCAACCTCTCAGATAATGAAGCAATCAATGCCCACATGCAACAAGACCTGGACAACATCCAGGCTTGGGCTGATAAATGGCAATTAACATTCGAGCCAGACAAGTGCCAGGCAATGACCATCTCCAACAAGAGAGAGTCTAACCACTTCCCTTGATATTCAACGGCATTACCATCGCCGAATCCCCCACCATCAACATCCTGGAGGTCACCATTGACCAGAAACTTAACTGGACCAGCCACATAAATACTGTGGCTACAAGAGCAGGTCAGAGGCTGGGTATTCTGCGGCGAGTGACTCACCTCCTGACTCCCCAAAGCCTTTCCACCATCTACAAGGCACAAGTCATGAATGTGATGGAATACTCTCCACTTGCCTGGATGAGTGCAGCTCCAACAACACTCAAGAAGCTCGACATCATCCAGGACAAAGCAGCCCGCTTGATTGGCACCCCATCCACCACCCTAAACATTCACTCCCTTCACCACCAGCGCACCGTGCCTGCAGTGTGTACCATCCACAGGATGCACCGCAGCAACTCGCCAAGGCTTCTTCGACAGCACCTCCCAAACCCGCGACCTCCACCACCTAGAAGGACAAGGGCAGCACGCACACGGGAACAACACCACCTGCACGTTCCCCTCCAAGTCACACGCCATCCTGACATGGAAATATATCGCCGTTCCTTCATCGTTGATGGGTCAAAATCCTGCAACTCCCTTCTGCCAGGACCATTCAGCTCCAGACCTCATTATACCATTGGTCCAAAAATGGACAAAAGAGCTGAATTCTAGAGGTGAGGTGAGAGTGTCTGCCCCTGACATCAAGTGACCGAGTGTCGCATCAAGGATCTGCACCTCAACTCCATTCACCCACTGTAGCTCCATATCCTTTGATACCCTTGATCTATCTATCTATCAATATTTATTCAGTGCTCAAACATTCTAAATGTAAAATAAATGGTGTTGTCTCGAACAAAAACACAAAATGCTGGAAACACTGAGCATCTGTGGAGAGAACAGGTAAGTTAACGCTTCAGGCATGGATCCTTCGTTGAGATGCATGTGGGTTTGGAATTTGATGAATAAACACATAAATTACAGTATCTAGCCTGTGAGTAAATTTAATCAAACTTTCTGGTTGTGCCATATAATGAAAACAGTGCCAAACAGTTGGATAAATGGTCCACAGCATTCCTTACCGCTAAATGCAACCCTACTATTAGAGGCTTGCTCAATTACCCTAGTGTCTGAGTACTCATAGGATATTACCACCATTCAGAAATGAGATAAACACGCATAATAATGTTTTCTTAAGCGAAAAGATTGGATAACAAGAACATTTTTTCCTAACCTCTCTCATGAAGATGTTGACTCTTGCTGGGTTCTATGTATGGCTGTCAGCAGCCCTCTGGCACCTTGCCCATTTCTTCACGTATGAGTTTAGGCACTGAGTGCTAGCAGGCTATTCAGCCATAGCAACATCTCAGCTTCCGTCCAAACTGAGGTTAGCTAACTCAGCAAAGACTGGGGATTGAACCTGGCACCTTACTAATTGGTATGACTTAGTACCACAAGTGAGTGGTACATTTACCCACTGACCCATCAGAAGAGCTAGATAGCAGCAACAATTTGATTGTTATTGAGGTATTGAATACTTTGCTATATTATGGACTTTACTGATGTTCTACACTAACTTCATGCTCTGTGTCTCACCGTGTTTATTACACTGTACAAGTTTCGATGTTGATGGGAAACAACGCTGTCCAGGTGAAAGATCTTTTCCTGAAGAGTAGGAACCTCCAACTGAAGATCCTGAAACCTGTTAACAAATACATTTGGGTTCATTTGATCAATATCAACTTTACAAAAAAAAATTGTTTCCCATTGCAGGCCCTTTCTACCCTGGAATTACCAAAAAAAAAACTGAAGACAGTGTGACAGAAATACATGATTATTTAAAAAAGGAATGAATCCTGGGAATGTTCCTCAACATTTCTCACTTTGCATATTAAAGCTGCCTGTGAGTGAAAGGCGGGAAGATGACCTGTTTTTGTCCCTTTAATAAACTTCAAACCAAATGGTTTTCCCAACCACTTAAAAAAAAGTTTGCATTTAAATTTGTAGAAAGCAAAACATGAGAGACAGAAATTTCAGGTACATGGCTATTTTTAAAGATATGTAAGGTGCAGGTTATTTAGAAACTGGTGTGCTCTATAGTGAAATACAGCGTGAAGTGCAATGTGTGTTCATGCTGAAGCAAAGTGCAGGACGAATCCATTTCCACTAATTATCAACAAGTTACTACATTTGAGCAGTGGATTGTTGAACTTGAGAAGCACCTTGATGTTTACGCAGTACACAAGTTGAAGAAAAAGCTAGGAAAGAGGATCGATGAGGAAGTGAAGGACACAGGTTTAAGGTAATTGGCAAAAGAACCAGAGAGGAGTTTTTTTTACAGAGATCGATAGATTTCTAGTTATTAAAGGCATCAAGGGATATGGGGATAGTGCAGGAAAATGGCATTGAGGTAGAAGATCAGCCATGATCTTGTTGAACGGATGGCCTACTCCTGCTCCTATTTCTTATGTTCTTATGTTATGATCTTGAATGCACCACTTGAAAGGGTGGTGAAAGCAGATTCAGTAATAACTTTCAAAAGGGAATTGAATAAACACTTGAAGGGGAAAAATCTGCAGGGCTATTGGGAAAGAGCAGGGAGTGAGACTAATTGGATAACTCTTTAAAACAGCCAGCAAAATGGGCCAAATGGCTTTCTTCTGGGCTGTACGATTCTATGATTCTAGGTTTGTGGGTGTGAATTAAAGTCCAGACAGTATGTTGTCTCCTTAGTGCCAAGGTGAAGAACATCAAGGAGCATGCATTAAAACCTTTGGGAGGGTTGTGTGAGCAGCTAGATGGTAGTCCATATGAGACCCAATGATTTTGGTAGGACTGAGGAAGAGTTCTTGCATAGGAATATAACAACAACTTGCATTTAAAAAGCACCTTTAACGTAGTAAAATGCCCCAAGGCGCTTCACAGGAGCGTTATAAAACAAAATTTGACACAAAGCCACATAAGGAGATATTAGGACAGGTGACCAAAAGCTTGGTCAAAGAGGTAAGTTTTAAGGAGTGCCTTAAAGGAGGAGAGAGAGGGAGAGAGGCAGAGAGATTTAGGGAGGGAATTCCAGAGCTTAGGGCCTAGGCAGCTGAAGGCAAGGCTAACAATGGTGGAACGATTAAAATTGGGGATGCGCAAGAGAATTGGAGGAGCGCAGAGATCTCGGAGGGTTGTAGGGCTGGAGGACGTTACAGAGCTAGGAAGGGATGAGGCTATGGAGGGATTTGAAAACAAGGATGGGAATTTTAAAAGCAAGGCGTTCCCAGACCAGGAGCCAATGTCGGTCAGCGAGCACAGGGGTGATGGGTGAACAGGATTTGATGTGAGTTAGGATACGGGCAGCAAAGTTTTGAATGAGCTCAAGTTTAGGGAGGGTGCAAGGTGGGAGGCCAGCTGGGAAAGCATTGGAATAGTTGAGTCTGGAGGTAACAAGGGCATGGATGAGGGTTTCAGCAGCTGATGAGCTGAGACAGGGGTGGAGACGGGCGATATTACGAAAGTGGATGTAGGCGGTCCTGGTGAGACTTAGGAAAAAGCTCAAGGCTAGTATTCTTGCAATGTTTATATGCAAAGCATTACAAATAAAGTTGTGGACTGAGAGGCACTAATTACAGTGTGTGTGGGGCGTGGGGGGAGGGGTGGCGGTGAGTGGCAGTGATGTAGGTGTGGGGATGGCCTTAGTGAGGTGTTCGTCATCATCGTGGGCCATCCCCAAGCCTCCACTACTCGCCTTCAAACAGCCACCCAACCTCAAACAGACCATCATTCGCAGCAAATTACCCAGCTTTCAGGAGAACAGCGTCCACGACACCACACAACCCTGCAACGGCAACCTCTGCAAGACATGCCAGATCATTGACACGGATACCACCATCACACGAGAGGACACCACCCACCAGGTACATGGTTCATACTCCTGTGACTTGCCCAACGTTGTCTACCTCATACGTTGCAGGAAAGGATGCCCCGGAGCATGGTACATTGGCGAGACCATGCAGACACTGCGACAATGGATGAACGGACACCGCGCAACAATCTCCAGACAGGAGGGTTCCCTCCCAGTCGGGGAACACTTCAGCAGTCAAGGACATTCAGCCACCGATCTTCGGGTCAGCGTTCTCCAAGGCGGCCTTCGAGACACACGACAACGCAAAATCGTCAAGCAGAAGTTGATAGCCAAGTTCCGCACCCATGAGGACGGCCTCAACCGGGATCTTGGGTTCATGTCACGCTACACGTAACCCCACCAGCAAAAAGGGAAAAAAAAAGTTATGTGTTTTAATATTCTCTCTCTCTCTGCCATTTGGGTCTCTTTCTTTCTGTCTGTGTAATTGACACAATGTATATCCAGTGTACTGGGACGTGCTGTTCTCCGTGACTGGCCTGTTTGAACAACAACGACACCTTTTGATTGGTGTGATGCTGTCCCAGCCTAATATAAGATATGCGATTTGAGAACCTTCCACTCATTCACCTGACGAAGGGGATAATCTCCGAAAGCTTGTGATTTTAAAATAAATTTGTTGGACTATAACCTGGTGTTGTAAGATTCCTTACATTTGTCCAGTGGATTTGTTAGACAAGACCTCAGCTGACAAATAGCACCCTGTTTCATTTGTTTTTTGTGCATAAAACGGGGGAAAATCACCAATTTCGCGGGGCTATGTCCCGCTCCCCAAGGACGCCCGAAATATGTCCGATCCAATATTAGATCGGGCGATATTCAAGAGTCCCTGGCGGCCACCTAAATTTGGCATTGGGCTCCTTGCACATGTTAATGAAGGGGCTAACATCTGTTTCAGGACCACTCTCCTAAATTGCACTAGTTTTCACTGGCTTCTTTTCAAAAGTGAGCTGGATGAGTTCCTGACTGAGGCCAACATCGTTATGTATAAAAGGTAGGTGGTGTACTGAGGGATATGTCTCCCAGTCACTGCCATCACCTGTGGTCTCGCCTTTGGGATCGAAGAGGAATTTTCTGGAGTTTTTTTTCCCTAAAGTGTTCTAGGATTTTACTCTGTTTTTTTTCCCTCTCCCAGGATACTGTATGGCTGGCTTGTAGAGAGGGGAGGGGTCGGTGTCCATAAATTGCATCATGACATTATGGGATTACTTGATGGACCAGATGATCTTTTCCATTCTTTCTATTTTTATGTTATATGTAATTGAATATGTAACTACAGTACAAATATTAATAAATTGACCTGCAGTAGGTGAGAAGCATGCCATTTATTTATTTATGCACTCATATGTCTTAAATTAAATTTTGTAAAGGCACTGAGTGGAGGAGGGAAGTGAAGAGAGAAATTGTGACAGATAGAGACAATGTGAGGCGTCCAGAAAAAGAGTCGCAGATAGAGATATTCAGAAAAAGTGTGGAAGAATGATACAGAGATTGCAAGAGTGGGAAAAGCAAAAAGACAAAGGGAGCAATGTTCACTTTCACCGCTTGCGTGATAACTGGCAGAGCAGCAGCTCGCGTGGCCATTATAGAACCCAACCAATTTCAATGCAAATTATAATCGGGCAAGTTCTATAAAGGGTTGCCAATCCATTCCGCCAGTTCACCACCCAAGTGGTGAAGGTGAAAATGACCCCCATAGAGAGGGAGATGAAAAGTATTAGACCGTGGAAGACAAGCTGAAACATTGATGAAGATCTGTCAGTGAAGTAAATTTCCTACCTCTTTGAGTTGTCTGGAACATCCATAGAAATCGACTTTCTCCATTCCATCTCTTTTTCCACAGACTGTTTCCTTTCTATTAACTCTTTCTTCTCCTACAAAAAGATTTGAATTACTACTAGTAAGAATCCTTTAAAAATATTTCAAAAATTATAGAGCTAACATTGATTTTCATATGGATATAAGATGGGAGTGAGAAAACATCATTCAGTCTGTCCTCCTTGCTCCTTTGTTTAGGCCCTTACTCAAGATCCGCAGGAGGTTTGAATTTCCTCTAGAAGTACATTAGTTAACATGTTCCCATAAACTTCCTTTGTAAGCTATTTTAATACAGATGTTAACACATAAAACAGGTTAATGGCTGTGTTAAAATAGAACACAAAGGAATTCTATGTGAATGTGCTAACCTATGCACTACCAGAGGAAATTAAACCCCAAAATTGTGTTCATATTGATTCTTTCTCAGGCTTTAGTACACCATAAATGATACAATAATAGATGTTTATGTGTAATTTCATTATTGCCATTAGGATTTCAGTAAAAGGTGAGATTTTTGTACAACATCCACTAAAACAGTGAAAAACATTCAGGGGTACGATTATAGATCCTGAGAAAGATTTTCCTATTCTTGTGCCTGGGTGTATTGGATAACCTGGGCACAACGTGTAGAGGAAAATGCTCACGAATGGAAAATTGGGCAGGCTCTGTTACTGGCACATGATCCTCCCTGCCCAATATTCCTCTATGCATTGCACCTGGGCAAACTAATACACACAGTTGCAATAACAGAAAAGTATATCCCCTTGTCCTTCCAAACATGGTTTGTGTCCCATTATGAGCAATATAGCAAGTTTATATGATTAATTGGATGTCTAACAAAAGTGAAAACCCATCACCATATTTAATACGCGGTGCAACAAAGGTTCACTAGATTGATTCCTGGGTTGAAAGGGTTGTCCTATGAGGAGAGATTGAGTAGACTGGGCCCATATTCTCTGGAGTTTAGAAGAATGAGAGGTGATCTCATTGAAACATATAAAATTCTTAGAGGGCTCGACAGGGTAAATGCTGAGAGGCTGTTTCCTCGGTCTGGAGAGTCTAGAAGTAGAGAGCATAGTCTCAGGATAAGGGGTCGGCCAATTAGGACTGAGGTGAGGAGAAATTTCTTCACTCAGAAGGTTGTGAAGCTTTGGAATTCTCCACCCCAGAGGGCTGTGGATGCTCAGTCGTTGAGTATATTCAAGGCTGAGATTGATAGATTTTTGGACTCTAAGGGAATCTAGGGATTTGGGGATTGGGCGGGAAAGTGGGGTTGAGGTCAAAGATCAGCCTTGATCTTATTGAATGGCGGAGCAGGCTCGAGGGGCTGTATGGGCTACTCCTGCTCCTATTTCTTATATTCTTATATTCCTTGGAGAAATCCACACAGGTAGAGTTTCTCTTTGCACAATTTCTCTCCAAAGGGTCAAGCCCCACTTACCCAAGTCTAGAGAGATTAGGGAGAGCCAGGGATTAAGGACCCCCAAGTGCACTGGTAAGCTTCCCATTGCTTGTCCAGAAAGGACCACTCTATCCATAGGGCAATGCCTTTGACAGCTATCTGGAGCCAAGCAGGAAGAATCCCAAGCCATGCTGATAGGTCTAACTGTGCTGGTTATCATCATCTCTTCTGGAATATCGTGAAGCTGCCTGCATCCAGGCTTAATCACTCGGCATATCATCTTGCAACCACCTTATCCCCAAAAAGACGTCTCTTACCTCTGCCTGAGGATAGTTATTAAACAACTTCCTATCATTCAGATTGATTCTCATCAGATGGACAACAGGTGCCAGGCACAACTCATGAACAGCATTGCCATCTTTCTCATTGTATGCCACAAGTTGAACCTGCACTTGAACTTCTGCTGTCACTGAGGAAAGATGAAAAAAAGGCCAAACTGTTCTTTACCCCTTTTCAGTGCAGTTCCCAAGGACTGTGTCTAGGCTGAAGTTGACAGGACTCCTATATGAATCAATATTGAGATAGAAGAAGCTAGCAGCACTTTTTGAAGATTTTTGAAGATGGTTCTGCAGCCCCATGGATCCCCTGAAAATGTTCCTTCTCCCGGTCAATTTGTGCCCCAGTTGCATTCGAAATGGCGTGGATGCCCACCGGAAATATTTCAAGTCGCCTTCGGGTCAGTGATATTGTACTGAGCAAGTGGAATTTATGCTCCACCCCAGAACTACGCCTTAAGGTCTCCCCAGGAAATTTCAGGACCCCGTTGTCAGCAAATTTGAGGGTTGACATGTTATAATTCATGTCTAAAGGTAATGGAATTTCAACCTTCAGGCTCATTTCTTTTACCTTTTCCATCCTTTCTATTAGCTTTTCCAGCTCTGTGGCTCTGTTCTGTTTCTGCTGAAGTTTCAATGCCATCTTATTGAAATTATCCACACTTCTCTCCAAATTTTGCTCCTGCTCCTCAGCAAAAATCTGAAAAGGAAGTGAAACATTTTTTGAGGTTATGCTCACATCAAAATTGATTCATGTTTTTTTAATTGCAACTAACCGATTCCTCCTACAACCTGTAAGCTAAACTCTTTGCTTAAAAAATACAAATCAGCAAACCTGCCATTGTATAATCTCTTTGGTTGTTTGGTTTTGGAGGCTTCTGGCTGGTATTGTTCCCATAGTTTTAAATCACCTTACAACACCCACAATGTCGTCAATGAGCTGACAGGCAGGCCACCTGCTCCCAGGCCTCTGCCAATGCCACTGTTGAGAAGGTCCATAGGAGGTGATGGACTCTACAACTTTCCATCCTCCATGTAGACAGTACCTGGACTCCAGCACATCGTTCCCTGATGGTCTGCTGGACAACAGAAACGTACCAAAGTGGATCACATGTTATCCTATAAAGCCACGCGTGCAATCCTGGCAAATGCTTGTGTTACCCATTCTGTCTGTGCCTTTTAAGAACATAAGAAATAGGAGCAGGAGTAGGCCAATCGGCCCCTCGAGTCTGCTCCGCCATTCAATAAGATCATGGCTGATCTGATCCTAACCTCAAATCTAAATTCACGTCCAATTTCCTGCCCGCTCCCCGTAACCCCTAATTCCCTTTACTTCTAGGAAACTGTCTATTTCTGTTTTAAATTTATTTAATGATGTAGCTTCCACAGCTTCCTGGGGCAGCAAATTCCACAGACCTACCACCCTCTGAGTGAAGAAGTTTCTCCTCATCTCAGTTTTGAAAGAGCAGCCCCTTATTCTAAGATTACGCCCCCTAGTTCTAGTTTCACCCATCCTTGGGAACATCCTTACCGCATCCACCCGATCAAGCCCCTTCACAATCTTATATGTTTCAATAAGATCGCCTCTCATTCTTCTGAACTCCAATGAGTAGAGTCCCAATCTACTCAACCTCTCCGCATATGTCCACCCCCTCATCCCCGGGATTAACCGAGTGAACCTTCTTTGTACCGCCTCGAGAGCAAGTATGTCTTTTCTTAAGTATGGACACCAAAACTGTATGCAGTATTCCAGGTGCGGTCTCACCAATACCTTATGTAACTGCAGCAATACCTCCCTGTTTTTATATTCTATCCCCCTAGCAATAAAAGCCAACATTCCGTTGGCCTTCTTGATCACCTGCTGCACCTGCAAACTAACTTTTTGATTTTCTTGCACTAGGACCCCCAGATCCCTTTGTACTGCAGTAGTTTCCAGTTTCTCGCCATTAAGATAATAACTTGCTCTCCGATTTTTCCTGCCAAAGTGCATAACCTCACATTTTCCAATATTGTATTGCATCTGCCAAATCTTCGCCCACTCACCCAGCCTGTCTATATCCCCTTGTAGGTTTTTTATGTCCTCCTCACTTTCTACTTTCCCTCCCATCTTTGTGTCATCTGCAAATTTTGATATGTTGCACTCGGTCCCCTCCTCCAAATCATTAATATAGATTGTAAAGAGTTGGAGACCCAGCACCGACCCCTGCGGAACACCACTGGCTACAGGTTGCCCGTCCGAGAATGTACCATTTATCCTAACTCTCTGCTTCCTGTTAGATAACCAATTCTCCACCCATGCCAGAATATTACCCCCAATCCAGTGATTCTTTATCTTGAGCAATAATCTTTTATGTGGCACCTTGTCGAATGCCTTCTGGAAGTCCAAATACACTACGTCCACTGGTTCCCCTTTATCCACCCTGTACGTTATATCCTCGAAGAACTCAAGCAAATTTGTCAGACATGACTTCCCCTTTGTAAAGCCATGCTGACTTTGTCCTATTAAATTATGTTTATCCAAATGTTCTGCTACTGTCTCCTTAATAATAGACTCCAAAATTTTACCCACCACAGATGTTAAGCTAACTGGTCTATAATTTCCAGCCTTCTGCCTACTACCTTTTTTAAATAAGGGTGTTACATTGGCAGTTTTCCAATCTGCCGGGACCTTTGCCGAGTCCAGAGAATTTTGGAAAATTATTACCAAAGCATCCACAATTCCTACTGCCACTTCCCTCAAGACCCTAGGATGTAAGCCATCAGGTCCAGGGGATTTATCCGCCTTGAGTCCCATTAATTTACTGAGTACCAATTCCTTAGTGATTTTAATTGTATTTAGCTCCTCCCCCCCTAGAGCCCCCTGTTTGTCCAGTGTTGGGATATTCTTAGTGTCCTCTACCGTAAAGACTGAAACAAATTATTTGTTCAGCATTTTTGCCATCTCCATGTTTCCCACCATTAATTTCCCGGTCTCATCCTCTAAAGGACCTACGTTTGCCTTAGCCACCCTTTTTCTTTTTATATAACTGTAGAAACTCTTGCTATCTGTTTTTATATTTTTTGCTAATTTATTTTCATAATCTATCTTCCCTTTCTTAATCAATCCTTTCGTTACTTTTTGCTGTCTTTTGAAGACTTCCCAATCTTCTATCCTCCCACTAAGTTTGGCTACCTTATATGTCCTTGTTTTTAGTCGCATACTATCCTTAATTTCTTTACTTAGCCACGGATGGCTAAGTAATAATTTGTTCCATTGATGTTTAAACGCACTGACCTGTAGATTGCACTTCTCTTGTTCATGCTGTTGTCTTAGTTCATCCATCTGCTTTTGATAACGCTCGTAGAGTTTGTGTGAGGCATTTCGAATCGCTGCAGCACCTGCTTCTTGAGTGGCCTCCAACTAATGACAAGAGGTGAAGTAATTGAACATAAGAACCTAAGAGTTTTTAAGAGCAGGAAAAGGCCTTTAAGCCCAACAATCCTACCTTTTAAAACAAAATTCAATCCCAACTACCCACCTTCTCACCATGTCCCTCAATCCCCCTGGGTGATGGATGCTAGTGCTGAGAAATAGAACATTTTCTATTTTTGAGCACTCTTTGTCAGCATCAACATGCATGATATACCACCCTCTACTGTGCCCTAACCATGTTTATCAGTCACTTCTACACATGTGTGACATTCTTCATTTCCCTCATTAGCTGCCCTCTGGCCTCTCTAAGTGAGATTGCAATTAAGTGCCGATTAATGCTGAATCAGGAGCAGTTCTGTGCATATGGCCATAAGTAACTGGGTTGAGACTGCCCAAACCCATTTCACGTAGGTCTCACACAGCTGACAGACAAGAAGATTTTCATTCCTTCACCAGGCCTGCTTCATGGTGGCCTTGGGGCTTTTGGGGAAAAGTTGCCCCCTCCTTGTCTTCACTTCCTCCACTAGGACATCCAGGGAGGTATCTGAAAAGCAGAGTGGCAGCCCTTTGACTCATCTGCCCCCTGAAAATGTGTACCACAGTTATGCAATGAAAAATGAAAGCAGGGAATCTTGTATAAAAAGGTGCATCTCCACTTTAGGTAAGCATCGGGAGTTGCACACACGATGTGAGCGGGCAGGCTGAATCACCACGCGATCGGGAGACCAGCCCGTCAATCTTATTAAAATGAGGCCTGGGAGTTAAAATGCCACAACGCATGATGCGCACCCCACCCCCTGAACGCAAGACCTGTGCCCCAGGTTAAAATTGAGGCTAACGTGTTGGTGAATAAGCAAAAAAAAAAGATTGTAAATGTTTAGTAGTGAAGCCAGTAGCCTTTAATCAGTATACCTTAGTGAACCAAACAAAAAGAGTTCCTGACATCACTGTGTGGTGTTAGAAAATCAATTTTTTAAATGCAGATCATGATTGTGTGTTTAGAGCCGTGGGCGGAATGCTCTACTGATTCATAATGAGTCAGAGGATAATTTTGTCAGGTTTGAAACTTAAAATTGGTTCTGATGAACCACAGGACTTCAAAATGGATATATTTAATCAAGAACAGACACCTGGGAGAAGATTCTGACTTCAAGGGACTTTCACTGGGACCACTACCTTCAGTTACAACCTATTGCGCAGCCAGAAGTTAATTATTTAGAACTGGTTCTTGGGTTTGGAAGATTACTGAAATCAATATTTCATCATTTGAAAAAAATGCAATTTTTCTTGCCATCTGCAAGCTTCAGTGACGTCCAAAAATATTCAGAGCAGTTAGAAGCTGCAGCATTAAATGATAACTGTATCAATGCTGGTCTCTAACATTACAGGTTATACTGAAGTGCTTTTTGGTCACACAAATCGTGAACAGCTGACCCCAGCAGATCAACCAGACTGGCCTCACTTTATATTCACAGTGAGCTGCAGCCAGCAGCTCACTGACTGTCGGGAGCAAGAAATATTGTGCAGCTGCATTGGAATGGGAGCACACGACACTGCAGAAGGAAGGAGATAAAAATGTGTTTTTTGCTGGGACACAAAAGTTGGTGTTTTGGCAAACAGTGAGGAAGATTGGAAAGGCTTCAAGAGAACATGCAAGTTAATGTTTCGACTGTGCAAACTCTTTGTCAGAACCCAGTTCAGGAACCCAGCTCTGACAAAGAGTTCGCACACTTGAAACATTAACTTGTTTGTTCTCTCCATAGGTGCTAAGTTTGCTTTGTTCAGGTAAACATGAATGGATTAGTAGAATGGGCAAACAGGTGACAGGTGCAATTTAATGTGGAGAAGTGTAAGATAATATACTTTGGAAAAGCAAAGAATGGGAATCCTACGATGAATGGAAAAAGTGTGGAACCACAGCGGTCCAGAAATTCAGGTACACCCATTTTTGGGGTGCAGGGTTCAAGCCCTGTGACTAAATGGTGAGGCCAGAGGTGTCCCCGATATTAGGCCTTCGGCCTCCTTATAATGGAGCTGGCGAGGCACAACAGCCAGACAAGCGAAGAGGAGTGCAAAATCGGATTGGGACCGGGGGTCTGGGATCAGGGTCAGGCCAAGGGTCAGAGTTGGGGCTGGAGATCTGGAAATGTGCGCGAGCTTCCTGCCCGCCATATTGGAGGAATGGTAGGCCAGATAGCACCCGGTAAATGGGCGCTGTGAGGCCGGATTTATAGGCCAGTGAGTGCAGATTGATAAAACCATAGAAATGGACAATAGTATTTTGGATTTTATAAATAGGGGCGTAGAGTACAAGAGCAAAGATATAGGGGTCATTTATAACCCCACCTGCACGGTGGAATAGACAGTCAAAATGAAGTAAGTTACTTACCCGCTCAGATGCCAATCATTTCCGATATTAACTAGCAGAGTTTTGTAGCACCCACCTAAAGCAGGCGGGAGCCTCACAGATTTATGCACATTGGAGTCCCTGAGGCAGTTTTAAGTGGGGGCTGAATGAGGAAGCCGTAGTGTCTTTCCCACTAGGCAGAAGCAAAAGCACAGAGCTGGAGCACAGAGGTTGGTAAAGACAGAGTGAACTTCTAACGGAGTGAATTGCTAACAGAGTGAGGACTTTCAACTGGGAATTTGGAGAGTGTGGGAATTAGGTACAGTGGGGAAGGAGGTGCTAAGTTATTTAAACCAAGGGACTAAAACTAATCTATCAACTTTCAAAACTTGAATTAAAAAAATACACAACATTTTTTAAAAAGCCTAAGTAATTACTAATTACTTTGAAATCAAACTAAATCCACTTAATAAATATAATCTAGATCTCAAGTGATTCTATTAGTCCTAGAAATAAACTACTGATAAATAAATAAATAAAAACTAGAAATGGCAGTACAGGCTGTCTGTGTCGGGACTGTGGTATGCGGGAGTCTGTGGACAGCAAAACTGTCCCGGATTGTCACATCTGCAGTAAATGTCTCTGGCTTGAGACACTCCGGCTCAGAGTCTCTGATCTGGAGTGCGAGTTAGAAACACTCTGACACATAGGGAGGGGGAGGTGGAGAAGGAGGTCACGCAGACACTGGTCCTGTCCAACAGGTGCAAGGTACTTGATACCTGTGAGGATATGGATGAAGGCTGCAGGGAGGATGCCCAGAATACTAACCATAACACCGTGGAGCATGAGGCAATCCAAGGGAGGGAGGATCAGAATACAAAGGTTGTAGTCAAAGGAGATTCTATAATCGGGGAATAGATAGCTTCCTCTGCAGAAGAATTTGGAAAGGGAGGGGGAGGATTCAGTTCATGTCGTGGTCCATGTCGGCACCAATGACATAAGGAAGAACAGGGAGGAGGTTCTGCTAAGGGCATATCAGAAGCTAGCAACTAAATTAAAAAGCAGGACCTCACGGGTGGTAATCTCAGGATTATTACTCGAGCCACCTGCTAATTGGCATAGGGATAGACAGATCAGAAAGATGAATGAATGGCTGAAGGAGTGATGTGGGAAGGAGGGGTACAATTTCATGGGACACTGGCACCAGTACTGGGACAGGAAAGAGCTGTACTGCTGAGATGGGCTCCCCCTGAACCGGAATGGGACCCAGAGTTGTAGCCGAAAAGATAAATAGGGCAGTGCATAAGGCTTTAAACTAACAAGATGGGGGGAGGGATCTGGTAGCAATAACAAAAGCTATTAGACCGAATTGCCTGTTTCTGTGCTGTACATTCTACGTAAAGCAAGTCTGCAGTTGATCTAAAGACAGAAGAGGCCCTTCAGATAAGTCTAAAATTTTCCTTTGTTGGGTCAGAAGATGAAAGAGTGCTCGTGCAGGCTCACAAGGAAAGTTGCAGCCTCCCTGCCTCGGACTCCCCCCACCCCCCATTCCCTCACGTGAGGGGCCCTCCCGAAACCACCTCCCCGTAAATTACTTGGAAGGTGGCGAGAAGCCAAGGGCTGCCTGATTTTTGGTTGCTGGCAGCTGCTCTGTGCCCTCTTCACCCCTGTTCCGGACGGGAAGTGGACCGGCGGCTATGAGACCCAGCGGTTAACATCTTTGTGGCCTGTTGCTGCTTCCGTCAGGCGGGGAATCAACTCGCAGCTCCCCGCCGGAAACCTGCTCCGAGTTAAAATCCGCCCGATAATGATGAATTTATGCAAGTCAGGCCATAGTTAGAGTTTTGGCCACTTTCATGATAGAAAGGACGTGAAGGCCATAGAGCATGTGCGTAGTATAGATTCACTAGGATGATGCCAGGTTCTCCCCTAGAGCTTCCAGTTGACTTAGAGAGGGTGGGCGGAAGATTCGCCCTTATTCCCAGACTGGAATTGGGGCTGCAGGATGCACAGGACTGAAACCCGGCAGATCAGGGTTTCACCCCACGTTCCAGTCCCCACCCAATTAGGAAATCTGTCCAGCTTCTGCCCCTTAGCTCACCGGACTTCTGGGCTCAGTGTTACAATCCATTTACCATGCAGACCCCACTGCTAGATTCTTTCAAGTTTTGGGAATGCCTAATATTAGAATTATAAGCAGCATTAATAAACTTACCAGCACAGGGCTCATAAGCACTCGCCGATGCATATTTAAATACTGTTCCAGGTTCAGGGCCAAACTTAGAATTAGTTATTCAATGGCAACATAACTTTGGCTAACAAATCAAAAAAGTTCTTGGGTTAGCTTTGTCATTATCAAACATGAGTTTCTTTTTCTCCTGAATTATTCAAAATCTGACAGAAAAGCACCCAGACTTATAACTTTGGTTCATCTTATATTCATAAGTTTAAATTAATTAAAGAGGAAGGAAAATGGGCAGAAAATATGGATGAAAAGATAATAATTCACATATTGCTTTATTACTTACAAAATGTCTATAATTTAACACTGGCTGGGAGCTCAGCCAGTTCCCGAGCTTGATCATGACAAATTGATTAACTATTTTAGACTTGCACATTACCCTGCCTTTCTGAAACAGCTAAACACATAATCTACACAAAGGCCTCGATTTTAACTCCAGGAGGGTTTTGGGTGGGTGGGTAGCAAGGCAAGTTGGAAACTCACCGGTAAATAAGGCCCGGTCAATTTAACTCCCAGGCAAGAAATCACCAGGTAGAAGCAGAAAATCACAGTCCGGAGGCCACTAGCCGACACTAGGTAGGTGGCGGCATCAGCTTTGGGTGCCGTTACGTGGGGGTCTTACGTTCAGGAAGCGGGGAGATTCCGTAGCAGGGAAAGCCTAATTTTTTGGGGCTGGAGCAGCATTTCTGGTCCTCCTGGCAGCATAAGGAAAGTAAAAAATGTCAATTGTTTGGGCCTCTTCTGGCCCCTAGCTCCTCTTCCACACTGTCATCAATGGGCAGGAAAGCTACAGTGGCTTCTCCGCTCAAGCCACCAGTTAAAATTACAGTTGGGTCAGAATGACATTATTGGGGCACAACAACAACAACAACAACAACAACAACAACAACAACAACTACAACTCACATTTACATAGCACCTTTAGCGTATTGCTATCTTCCTGCAGTCTAATAGCAGCCTAAGTTTTCTTTATAATACTAAACAATTATAAATCACTGGTTAGGCCACAGCTAGAGTATTGTGACCAATTCTGGGCACCACACTTACGGAAAGATGTCAAGGCCTTGAAGAGGATGCAGAGGAGATTTACCAAAATGATACCAGGGATGAGGGACTTTAGTTACGTCGAGAAACTACAGAATTTTGTGCTGGGATTGTTCTCCTCAGAGCAGAGAGGTTAAGGGGAGATTTAATAGAGTTGTTCAAAATTATGAAGGGTTTTGATAGAGTAAATAAGGAGAAACTGTTGCCACTGGCAGGAGTGTCAGAAACCAAAGTACACAGATTTAAGGTAATTGGCGAAAGAACCAGAGGGCAGATGAGGAGAAATCTTTTTACACAGTGAGTCATTAAAATTTGGAATGCACTGCCTGAAAGAGTGGTGTAAGCAGATTCAATAGTAACTTTCAAAAGGGAATTGGATTATATGCTGACGGGGTTAGATGAAGAAGGGTGGGAGGAAGCTTGTGTGGAGCATAAACACTGGCATGGACCTGTTGGGCTGAATGGCCTGTTTCTGTGCTGTACATTCTATGTAATTCTATGTACTTGAAAAGGAGAACATTTGCAGGGCTATAGGGAAAGAGCAGGGGATTGGGACGAATTGGATAGCTCTTTCAAAGAGCCGGCACAGGCATGATAGGCCAAATGGCCTTCTTCTGTTCTGTATGACTCTATGATTCTATGAAATGTCTTCTGCCAAAACTGCCAAGTGGACAATTATAGTCGGCCTCCTTACGAGGTCCCCATTATCATAGATGCCAATATCCAGTTATTCGATTCACTCCACGTGACATTAAGAAGCTGCTGACTACACTGCACACAGTGAAGAGTATGGTTCCTGACAACATTCAAACTGTAGTGCTGAAGACCCAGGTACCACAGCAAGTCACCCATCCAAACAAGCAATTCCAGTGCATTTATGACACTGGCACCTACCCAAGAATGTAGAAAATTGCTCAGGTATGTCCTATCCACAAAAGAGAAGATAAATCTAATCGAGCAACTACCACCTGATGGAAGAAGTCATGAATTGCGCCATCAAGGAACACCTATACACCAATAGCCTGCTCAGCGATGCACAGTTTGGGTTCCACCAGCACCATTCCAAACCTCATCACAACCTTGATCCAGACATGGGCACAAGAGCTAAATGCCAGAGGAGAGGGGAAAATAACTGCCTTTGACGTCAAGGCAGGAATCGGCCGAGTATGGCACCAAAGAACCAGAGCAAAACTAAGGTCATTGGGATCAATAGGAAAACCCTCTGGTGGCTGTAGTTATCCCTCACACAAAGGCCGTGATTGATGTAGGCCAATTATTTAAGCCCCAGGACATCACTGAAGGAGTTCCTCAGGGAAGTGTCCTCACCCTATCCATCTTCAGCTGCTTCATGATGCCGTTACATTCTGTCACAAGGTCCGGAGTCGGACGATTTGCTGTACATTCTACAACACACGGCTCCATTCACAACTCCTCTACAGGGAGATACACTAGAAGTTTCCTGGATATGCTCATTTGCATATCCATTGGTGTAATACTGGTGCAAGCAGTTGAACATCAGGAAACATCTTTTAAATGCACTCTTCAGGCTGTGTTAATCAGCAGAATACTGGGGGACAAGAAGGTAATACAGGAATGCTGCTTGGCTCTTTCATTCCTCTCAAATTACCTCATTGAAGGTCTTAGCAAATTTTTATTATCCTTGGACAGAATTATGAATATTCAAATGCCATCTGTGCCCAGAGGACAGCAGGGCATGGCACCAAACCAAAGTAGACGAACAAACAACTTCACTCGTTCAGACCTCCAAGCCCTCCTGGGGAGCATTGAAGGCAGGATTAAAATACTCCTGACTGTGGGTGCCACCAAGTCACCCAGAATTATCACCCGTGCCGCCTGGAGGGCGATGGCATTGGCACCCCAAGAACAGCAGAACAGCGCCACAAGAAGTTCCATATCCTCAGCAGGGCAAGCAAGGTAACACACTGCACACCTCTTTCTTTTCTTGCTTGCCCACTCTGGGCACCAGCACACTCTTTACCATCTTAAAGCAACATTTCCACAACTAACCCTTTACAATACTCACTGGTTAAGGGTACCTCCAACTCCCTATCCTGCACTATGGCCACATAGCTCCCCAAATACACAACAACTAGATTACATAACCTCAAAGCCGCTTCCCCATTTTAACAAGCTCAAGCCTTCACATCTGACAATGGAATGTTGTCATTTATTGCAAGGGGAATGGAATATAAAAGTAGAGATGTTTTGCTACAGTTGTACAGGGCATTGGTGAGACCCTTGTGGGAGAGACTAGAACTAGGGGCCACAGTTTAAAAATAAGGGTCTTCCATTTAAGACAGAGATGAGGAGAAACTTTTTCTCTCAGAGGGTTGTGAGTCTGTGGAACTCCTTTCCCCAGAGAGCGGTGGAGGAAGGTCATTGAATATTTTTAAGGCTGAGTTAGATAGATTCCTGATTAACAAGGGGGGTCAAAGGTTATAGTAGGTAGACGGGAAAGTAGGGTTGAGGTCACAATCAGATCAGCCATGATCTTATTAAATAGCAGAGCAGGCTCAAGGGGCCGAGCGGCCTACTCCTGCCCTTAATTTGTATGTTTGTATGTATCTCTAACTTCACCTCTCCCATGCCACTTGGCATGCACCCCTTAATTGCCAGCTTTATCTCCTTTAGTTATCTCATGTGGGAAAAACTGATGCACAACGCCCAACAAAGGCATGCTACTGGAGAGCCCACTCCATCTTTAAACCCCTTATCTCCGCACCTGGAGTACTGTGAGCAGTTCTGGGCACCGCACCTTCGGAAGGACATACTGGCCTTGGAGGGAGTGCAGCGTAAGTTTACTAGAATGATACCCGGACTTCAAGGGTTAAGTTACGAGGAGAGATTACACAAATTGGGGTTGTATTCTCTGGAGTTTCGAAGGTTAAGGGGTGATCTGATCAAAGTTTATAAGATATTAAGGGGAACGGATAGAGTGGATAGAGAGAAACTATTTCCGCTGGTTGGGGATTCTAGGAGTAGGGGGCACAGTCTAAAAATTAGAGCCAGACCTTTCAGGAGCGAGATTAGAAAACATTTCTACACACAAAGGGTGGTAGAAGTTTGCAACTCTCTTCCGCAAACGGCAATTGATACTAGCTCAATTGCTAAATTAAAATCTGAGATAGATAGCTTTTTGGCAACCAAAGGTATTAAGGGATATGGGCCAAAGGCAGGTATATGGAGTTAGATCACAGATCAGCCATGATCTTATCAAATGGCGAAGCAGGCACGAGGGGCTGAATGGCCTACTCCTGTTCCTATGTTCCTATGTTCCTTTAAGGACAAGACCAGGCAATTCTTGGGGAGGCACTCAGTTCTTACCGTGGGAGATGGTGAGGTCAACGACATCTTGCCAGTGCCAGGTTACTGACTGAGCACCTGCACTTTCGCCGTGGCATCTCTCTAAAGCAACACAGCACCATAACCTTCCACCCCCCTTCTCTATCCCCTTAATCAACCCTCACCATTGATGGCCGGCACGACTGACACCCTGAGTTAAAATGAGGGTTGTATTTTCTGATAAAATGATTTACATTTCTTTAGTGTTCTCCAGTATGAATGAAGAATATTAGTTTATACATTTTTTTTAATAAAAAAATTATATGTTCCTCAGTTAAAATGAAAATTGCCTCCATGATGTTAGTGCAACAGAATTTACAGTGTTCTTGTGATCTCAAAAGGAATCTGGCAATTTCCTTGCATCTTTCCCAACAGCATCATTGACATTTGACAGCAGAAAAGATTGGCTATGTGTCATGTTATAATTACAGCTCCTCTGACTTCACGTGGCTCAGCCATATAAATAATACAGAGTCTTTCGAAATAGCATGCTGATTTTTCTCCTATCATAATTTGTATATATTGGTTCCCTGACTGGCGACTTGGGACAATTTTGGATTCGTGCCATGTCCACACAAAATGATTTGCACAATTTGTTCTGGCTGTGAACGGCAAACTCTCCTGAAATTGTTTTTTTTAGCAAAAATGACATTGTGAATACATGCCCACCATAACACAAGGATGTAGTGATGTCATCAAGTTGTGGTGCCCAGTAAAAATTAAGGGGGCGAATTTCCATGGTGTTTCTCCCACTTACTTGCGATAACTTCAGCGGAAGAGGGCGTTTACATGTCGTTTATGGCATTTTTCTGGGGTACTGTTTTAGACCCGGTATCATTCTGGTGAATCTGTACTGCACCCCCTGCAAGGCCAATATATCCTTCCTGAGGGGCGGTGAGATTTTAACAACAATCTAGTAGCTTTGATGGCCACTTATTTGCTATTAGTCCATAAATCACCATGTTTATTGAAGTCAATTTCAATGGTGGGACATGACCATGGTGGGACGTGACCATGGTGGGACGTGGCCATGGTGGGACGTGGCCATGGTGGGACGTGGCCATGGTGGGACGTGGCCATGGTGGGACGTGACTATGGTGGGACGTGGCCAAAGTGTGAAGTGGCCATAGTGGGATGTGAGAATGGTGGGACGTGACCATAGTGGGACGTGACCATGGTGGGACGTGACCGTGGTGGGAAGTGACCATGGTGGGACGTGACCACTATACTACCATACCTGAGGACAAAAAGAGGATAAGTAAACAGTTGAGGGGAGAATTTCCATGGGGTTTCCTTGTTAGGCAAGGATATTTAGAACCAGGGCAGGTGGACGGTGTTAAGATATAGATCAGCCATGGTCTAATTGAATGGCGGAACAGGCTTGAGGGGCTGAATGGCCTACTCCTGTCCTGTGTGCCTTCCTATATTTCTAAATGTCCAATTGGTCCACTAATGTCCTTCAAGGAAAGGAATCTGTCACCCTTACCCAGCCTGGCCTACCCATGACTCCTGTCCCACAATATACTCCATTCAAATTCCACCAGACCCCATCACAGTCTTGATCCAGACATCAACACAAGAGCTGAATGACAGAGGTGAAGTGAGAGTAACTGTCCTTTATCTCTGGCCATGGGGTCACTTGCTACCATGGTCACATCCCACCATGGCAAGTGTGAAATTAACTTCAATAAACATGGCAATTGATGGGCTAATAGCAAATAAGTGGCCATCAAAGCTACCAGATTGTTGTTAAAATCTCACCGCACCTCAGGAAGGATATATTAACCTTGCAGGGGGCGCAGTGCAGATTCACCAGAATGATACTGGGCCTAAAAGGGTTAAATTATGAGGGCAGGTTGCATAGATTAGGCTTGTATTCCCTTGAGTATAGATCTAATTGAGGTGTTTAAGATGATTAAAGGATTTGATAAGGTAGATAGAGAGAAACTATTTCCTCTAGTGGGGGAGTCCAGAACAAGGTGGCATAACCTTAAAATAAGAGCTAGGCAGTTCTGCGGTGATGTCAGGAAGCACTTCTTCACACAAAGGGTAGTGGAAATATGGAACTCTCTCCCCAAAAAGCTGTTGAGGCTAGAGGTCAATTGAAAATTTTATAACTGAGATTGATAGATTTTTGTTAGGCAAGGATGTTAAGGGATATAGAACCAGGGCGGGTAGATGGAGTTAAGATACAGATCAACGATGATCTAATTGAATGGCGGAACAGGCTTGAGGCGCTGAATGGCCTACTCCTGTCCTATGTGCCTTCCTATATTTCTAAATACTCAACTGGTCCATTACTGTCCTTCAAGGAAAGGAATGTGTTACCCTTACCCAGCCTGGCCTACACATGACTCCTGTCCCACAATGTACTCCACTCAAATTCCACCAGAATCTCTCGGCTCCAGACCTCATCACAGTCTTGATCCAGACATCGACACAAGAGCTGAACGACAGAGGTGAAGTGAGAGTAAGTTTATCTCAAAGCTGGTTTTGATCAAGTGTGGCAACAAGGAGCACTAGCAAAACTGTAGTCAAGGGGGTCAGGGGGAAAAGACTCCAGTGACTGGAGTAATAGCTGATACAAAGGAAGATGGGTGTAGCTCTTGGAGGCTAATCATCGCAGCCACAGAACATCACTGCTGGAGTACCTCAGGGAAGTCATAGAATCATAGAAATTTATGGCACAGAAGGAGGCCATTTGGCCCATCGTGTCTGTGCCGGCCGAAAAAGAGCTATCCTAATCCCGCTTTCCAGCTCTTGGTCCGTAGCCTTGGAGGTTACGGCACTTCAAGTGCATATCGAAGAAATAGGTCCTTCCTATCCACTCTATCTAGGCCCCTCATAATTTTATACACCTCAATTAAATCTCCCTTCAGCCTCCTCTGTTCCAAAGAAAACAACCGAGCCTGTCCAATCTTTCCTCATACCTAAAATCCTCCAGTCCTGGCAACATCCTTGTAAATCTCCTCTGCATCCTCTGTAGTACAATTACATCCTTCCTGAAATGTGGTAACCAGAACTGTACGCAGTACGATAGCTGTGACCTAACTAGTATTTTATACAGTTCTAGCATAATCTCCCTGCTCTTATATTCTGTGCCTCGGTTAATAAAGGCAAGTATCCCATATGCTTTTTTAACCACCTTATCTACCTGGCCAGGTACCTTCAGGAATCTGTGGACATGCAGTCCTAGGTCCACACTTCTCAGTGTTCTTCCATTTATTGTGTACTCCCTGCCTTGTTTGCCCTCCACAAATGCATTACCTCACACTTCTCTGGATTGAATTCCATTTGCCAGCTTTCTGCCTACCTGACCAGTCCATTGATATCTTCCTGCAGTCTACAGCTTTCCTCCTCACTATCAACCACACAGCCAACTTTTGTATCATCTGCAAACTTCTTAATCATGCCCCCTACATTTAAGTCTAAATCATTGATATACACCACAAAAAGCAAGGGACCTAGTACTGAGCCCTGCAGAACCCCACTGGAAACAACCTTTCTGTCACAAAAACACCCGTCGACCATTAACCTTTGCTTCCTGCCGCTGAACCAATTTTGGATCCAACTTGCCACTTTCCCTTGGATCCCATGGACTTTTACTTTTCTGATCAGTCTGCCATGTGGGACATTGTTAACAGTCTTGCTAACATCCACGTAGACTACATCAAACATACTACCCTCATCGACCCTCCTTGTTACCTTCTCAAAAAACTCAATCAAGTTAGTCAGACGTGACCTTCCCTTAACAAATCCATGCTGACTGTCCTTGATTATTCCGTGCCTTTCTAAATGAGGCCAGTGTCCTCAACCTAACCATTATTAGTTCCAATGTTAATGATCATCTAACCATCATAAGGTCAGGAGTGCGGCTGATTATTTTGTAGCCTTCAGCTCCATTCATACCTCCTCTGGCAATGCAGCATCCCATGCCAGCCTAAAAGCAGGACCTGGACAATACTCAGGCTTGGGCTGACAAGTGGCAGGTATCATTTGCATCTTTCAAATGTGAAGCAATGACCATCTCCAACAAGAAATGATACAGCCACATCTCCCTGTCCTTCAACAGGACCACCATCATTAAGTTCCCCACCATTAACATCCTGCGACCTCACCATTGACCAGAAGCTTAACTGCACATCCCGTGAACAAAATTTATGCCATCACTCCTGGGTTTCTATGGATCTTCCACCGAAGTCATGACGGACTATTGAGAGAACCACTCATAGGCTTTGTTCCAAGACTATGGGGGTAATTTTCCCCCAAATAAGTGCACACAGGTGGCAGACAAGTATCTCCACCATTAGTACATACTTGGAAAATTTTCCCTAGTGACAGGTACAGCATTTTCATATCTGGGTATTGATTATGGCAGCTGAATTTGCAAACTTATTACAATAACTTGCATTAACACTCACAAATGTCGATGTGACATTTTTCCATTCTGTGAGGTGCAAGCCAATTACAGTATATTGCAATTGAATCAGACCAGGGACCTGCAGTAAACTATCTAAGAACAGAAAACCGAAAATACTAGAAAAACACAGTAGCTCCATACGCCTCAGAAAGAGAATGCTTTTACTCTTTCAGCTGCTGTGTGTTTTCAGGAAATGCTGTTTTTATTTTGGATATACAGTATCTTTACTTAAGAATGGAAATTTGACAGAAACTGCTTCAGGCCACTTAGCAATTAATGTCATAAATTTCAAAACAAGGTTGTACTGCAAATACATAGTACATTGATTTCTAAAGGCACAGTGCAAGTTAGTATAAGAATGCAGTTAAAATAGTTATAATAAAAAAGTCTCAGAATTTTTGTAAAATACCAGAATTATAGAACAATAATACGATTTCTCTCTGGTTGAATGATGCAGTAAGGAAGACTTGTATTTATTTAGCACGTTATCGTGTCTCAGAAAAGTGTCTCATATATAAGCAGACGTGCAACCATTTTGCGTACAAAAAGATCCCTCAATCAATTAATGACGCGAATGACCAGTTAATTTGTTTTTTTGGTGATGTTGGTTGAGGGGGGAATGTTGACCATGATAGTATGAGAACCATGGGATCTTTAACTCCCAACTAAATCGGCAGACAAGGCCTCAGTTTAACATCCCATCCAAAGACCAGCATCTCCAACAATGCAGCACTCTGGCAGGTTTGCACTGAAGTATCAACTTAGATTATGGTCTTCCAGAACTGGAGTGGTCTTGGCTTCCCAATGCAACACAACCTCTGTCACAATCATTAATACTCCATACCTTCGTTGACAGTTCCCGGTTTTCCCATTGGATAGCACAAAGCTGGACATCCTTAGCTTTAATCTGTTCCAGGATCTGGCGATACTTGGAACAGAGCTCAGCCACACATGGCTCAGATTCATTAACTTCAGGTGATTCCTGCAATGGTCTCTGTAAAACAACACATGTTGTATAAATGATGCTGTCTGGAGGCTGCCACTGATGGATATAAATTACTTCTCTGAGATTCTTTCTCAACAGTCCTAGCATAAGATTGTCACATAGGTATATTTGGTGACAATCCATTTGCAAATGTTACCTGTTTGAACAGAAAGTTTTTGAAGGAGCCACTTAAAGAAAAAGCATGTCTATATTACCTTAGGGTGCTGTGGAATCTACCCCATTTGTATTTAGGATGTGGAGATGCCGGTGATGGACTGGGGTTGACAATTGTAAACAATTTTACAACACCAAGTTATAGTCCAGCAATTTTATTTTAAATTCACAAGCTTTCGGAGGCTACCTCCTTCCTCAGGTGAACGATGTGGAAATCACATCGTTCACCTGAGGAAGGAGGTAGCCTCCGAAAGCTTGTGAATTTAAAATAAAATTGCTGGACTATAACTTGGTGTTGTAAAATTGTTTACAATTTGTATTTAGGGCAGGTTTCAGGCAACAGAAAATGACTGCATATGTACAAGTCTGCACATGCACGGTTGAAGAAGGTGTATCCAGGTGAAGAAGTGATTGTGAAACTATATTGCTGCCCAGTATAAGCAGGCTGAACACTGAGGTAAAGCAGGAATAAGAACAGTGACTTCATCATAGAACCAGCAGTACCTAACTTCAAAACTCCCAGCAATTTTCTGAATTATTCTACCAGGCTGATCTGGGTTAAGGTATCAATCGCCCAGCATTCAATCACACCCATGTCATTTTACGATGTATAAGAATCTTACATCATGGAAACAATTACGTGTACATGGAAAATATATTTGGAACAGTTAGATTGCCACATGGAATATCAGAATTCAGCACTACAATTAACTATCATTTTACCTGAAAATTTCCCGAACATTTAGATTATAAAAATATGCCACGGGATACTGATTTAATGAAGGCATTAATGCAGTTATTTTAGATAGTTAAATGTATCTGCTAAATAGTTAAATTTTCAGCTAAAATAGAAGAGGGAAGAATTTCAAGTAAATGCGTTAAGTGTTTGTACGTTAGCATCACATGATTTAGCTTCAGGGCCTTCCAATGCCTATCAAAACTATTTTGTAGCATTCTAATGCGTTTAATAAGTGAAGTAGTTAACTAAGCAACTTTTACCGAAACAGCTAGTGATATTGCCAGAATCACAGTACTGAAATAGTATAAAGAAACTCCTGAGTGGTAATAACAATGTGTACAATGTGTACAATGTTAGGTGGGGCACTGTAAACAAATAATGCATCACTCAGGGTGCAGTTTTCCTCAGGCAGTATCAATGAATGAGTCAGACTGTGCTTTTGTACAGTCACATGCTGCAATGTGTTCCAGAGCTCTTTATCAACACAAAGTTTTGATATAATAATTAGGCCAATTATATTGTAGTTCCATTGAAAAAGACAGACTTGCATTTATATAGCACCTTTCACAACCTCAGGATATCCCAAAGCACCTTACAGCCAATGAAGTACTTTTGAAGTGTAATCACTGTTGTAAAGTAGGAAACAAGGCAGCCAATTTGCGCACAGCAAGGACTCACAAGCAGCAATGTAATAATGACCAGGTAATCTGTTTTAATGATGTTGGTTGAATGATAAATATTTGCCAGGAAACTGGGGAGAACTCCCCTGCTCCTCTTCAACATAATGCCATGGGATCTTTTACATCTACCTGAGAAGGACTTGGTTTAATGCTGGAGGTGGCAGAAAGGAGAGTTTGAAATGGAATGGTTGCGGGAAAGCAAGCAGCAAGAAATTTGGAGGGTAGTTGCTTATAGCAATAGAAGTTAATATTTAGATTTGTAAACTTTTGTTATTTTTCCCCTGAAGGAGATAGATGAGAGGATTCATACTGTTAATGTTGCATTCTTTCTTACATTCTTTTGTTGTTACATACTCACATTTTCATTGTTTATTTAATAAATTTGTTTAATATTTGAAAAGTGGATCAATGTCCGACGTGATGTTTTATTGCTTATCAAGGAATGGAGATAGATCTTGTGGAAGCATAAGAATAATCCCAATAGTTCCAAAATATTTGACAGACAGGGACGTTCTCTTTGATGTCCTGGGTCCATTACAAAAGTTTCACCTAGATAGTAAGGCCAGTGAAGATGATGTCAAAGACATAGGAAATTGGAATTTACATAGGAGACTGATCTAAGATAAGGCAGTTGAAAAATGTAGAGCCAAAAGAAGGGTAAAAAAGGCTCAAAAACCTAACAGGGTGGTTATTGGAGTAAAGACTAGAAGCACACATATGCTGACAGGAACCAAAGAGAATGTGTTTGGTTTTGCTGACTTTAGGCTGGAGGAAATTTTGGTTCTTCAGGTCTTAATGTCAGACGGACAAGTGGAAAGTGTAGCGATAGCCTTAGGATTGGTGGAGGTGGTAGAGATAAAGTTGGGTGTTGTCAGCATACATGAGGGCTATCATCAGCCAAACCTGATTTGTCCTCAACCAAAGTCAAAACACACACACACACACACACACACAGACACACACACACCGTTTCCAGCAGAGGTCATTGGATGGTGATTAGGAACGAAAACCTTGGCTGATTTTTCCTTCCCCTAACCCAGGGATGTGTGTGGTCAATGTTAATATGCCTATTGCGTGGAAGGAGGCATTGCTGGACTTGGTTCTAGGGAACGAGGTGGGCCAAGTGGAGCAAGTGTCAGTGGGGGAGCATTTAGGGAGCAGCGATCATAGAATCATAAGGTTTAGAATAGCTATGGAAAAGGACACAGACCACTCTAAAGTAAAGATATTCAATTGGAGGAGGGCCAATTTCAATGGGATGAGAACAGATCTGGCCCGGGTAAATTGGAATCAAAGATTGGCAGGCAAAACTGTAATTAAAGAGTGGCGGCCTTTAAAGAGGAGATGGTTCGGGTACAGTCTAGGCACATTCCCATGAGGCAGAAAGGTAGGGCAACAAAAGCCAGAGCTCCCTGGATGACAAAAGAGATACTGAGTAAGATGAAACGGAAGAAAGGGGCATATGACAGTAGAGATACTGGATGGGTTAAAAATTGATAAAGAAGAGGTACTAGAAAGTCAAGCTGCACTTAAAGTAGAAAAGTCACCCGGTCCGGATGGGATGCATCCTAGGTTGCTGAGAGAAGTAAGGGTGGAAATTGCGGAGGTACTGGCCATAATCTTCCAAAACGTCCATAGATACGGGGGTGGTGCCAGAGGACTGGAGAATTGCAAATGTTACACCATTGTTCAAAAAAGGGTGTAAGGATAAACCCAGCAACTATAGGCCAGTCAGTTTAACCTCAGTGGTGGGGAAACTTTTAGAAACGATAATCCAGGACAGAATTAACAGTCACTTGGATGGGGGTGGATTGATTAGGGAAAGCCAGCACGGATTTGTTAAAGGCAAATCATGTTTAACTAACCTGATAAGAGTTTTTTGATGAGGTAACAGGGAGGGTAGATGAGGGCAATGCAGTTGATGTGGTGTATTTGGACTTTAAAAAGGCATTTGATAAAGTGCCACATGGTAGGCTTATCATCAAGATTGCGGCCCATGGAGTAAAGGGGGCAGTAGCAACATGGATACAGAATTGGCTAAGGGACAGGAAACAGAGAGTAGTGGTGAATGGTTGTTTTTCGGACAGGAGAGAGGTGTACAGTCGTGTTCCCCAGGGCTCAGTGGTGGGACCACTGCTTTTCTTGATCTATATTAATGACTTCGACTTGGGTGTACAGGGCACAATTTCAAAATTTGCAAATGACACGAAACTTGGAAGGGTAGTGAACAGTGAGGAGGATAGTGATAGACTTCAAGAGGATATAGACAGGCTGGTGGAATGGGCGGACACGTGGCAGATGAAATTTAACGCAGAAAAATGCGAAGTGATACATTTTGGTAGGAAGAACAAGGAGAGGTAATATAAACTAGAGGGCAGAACTCTAAAAGTGGTACAGGAACAGAGAGATCTGGGGGTATATGTGCACAAATCGTTGAAGGTGGCAGGGCAGGTTGAGAAAGTGGTTAAAAAAGCATACGGGATCCTGGGCTTTATAAATAGAGTCATAGAATACAAAAGTATGGAATTCTTGATGAACCTTTATGAAACACTGGTTCGGCCACAACTGGAGTATTGTGTCCAGTTCTGGGCACCGCACTTCAGAAAAGATGAGAAGGCCTTAGACCGGGTGCAGAAAAAGATTAGTGAAGACAAATGTAGGTTCCTTACAGTCAGAAATGGGGGAAATTATAATGGGGAACAAAGAAATGGCTGAACAATTAAACACATACTTTGGTTCTGTCTTCACAAAGGAGGACACAAATAACCTCCCTGAAATGTTAGGGAACCAAGGGTCTACTGAGAGGGAGGAACTGAAGGAAACCAGTATGAGTAAGAAAATAGTGCTTGGGAAATTAACGGGGCTAAAGGCTGACAAATCCCCAGGGCCTGATAATCTACATCCCAGAGTACTAAAGGAAGTGGCCCTGGAAATAATGGATGCATTGGTTGTCATCTTCCAAAATTCTATAGACTCTGGAACAGTTCCTACAGATTGGAGGGTGGCAAATGTAACCCCACTATTTAAAAAAGGAGGGAGAGAAAAAACAGAGAATTACAGACCAGTTAGCCTAACATCAGTAGTGGGGAAAATGTTAGAGTCTATTGTAAAAGATGTGATAACAGAACATTTGGAGGGCATTAACGGGATTGGACAAAGTCAGCATGGGTTTATCAAAGGGAAATCATGCTTAACAAATCTACTGGAGTTTTTTGAGGATGTAACTAGTAGAATAGATAGGGGAGAACCAGTGGATGTGGTGTATTTGGATTTTCAGAAGGCTTTTGATAAGGTCCCACACAAGAGGTTAGTGTGCAAAATTGAAACACATGGGATTGGGGGGAATATACTGGCATGGATTGAGAATTGGTTGACAGACAGGAAACAGAGAGTAGGAATAAACGGGTCTTTTTCCGGGTGGCAGGCAGTGACAAATGGGGTACCGCAGGGATCAGTGCTTGGGACCCAGCTATTCACAATACATATCAATGATTTGGATGAGGAACTAAATGTAGCATTTCCAAGTTTGCAGACGACACAAAGCTGAGGTGGAATGTGAGCTGTGAGAAGGATGCAAAGAGGCTCCATTGTGATTTGGACAAGTTGAGTGAGTGGGCAAGAACATGGCAGATGCAGTATAACGTGGATAAATGTGAGGTTATCCACTTTGGTTGTAAAAACAGAAAGGCAGATTATTATCTGAATGGTGATAGATTGGGAAAAGGGGAGGTGCAACGAGACCTGTTTTTCCTTGTACACCAGTCGCTGAAAGCGAGCATTCAGGTGCAGCAAGCAGTTAGGAAGGCGAATGGTATGTTGGTCTTCATTGCAAGAGAATTTGAGTACAGGAACAGGGATGTCTTACTGCTGTTATACAGGGCCTTGGTGAGACCACATCTGGAGTATTGTGTGCAGTTTTGGTCTCCTTATCTGAGGAAGGATGTCCTTGCCATGGAGGGAGTACAACAAAGGTTTACCAGACTAATTCCTGGGATGGCAGGACTGACGTATGTGGAGAAATTGGGTCGGCTAGGCCTATATTCACTAGAGTTTAGAAGAATGAGAGGTGATCTCATCGAAACATATAAAATTCTAACAGGACTAGACAGACTAGATGCAGGGAGGATGTTCCCGATGGCTGGGGAGTCCAGAACCAGGGGTCACAGTCTCAGGATACGGGGTATGCCATTTCGAACCGAGATGAGGAGAACTTTCTTCACTCAGAGGGTGGTGAACCTGTGGAATTCTCTACCACAGAAGGCAGTGGAGGCCAAGTCATTAGATGTATTCAAGAAGGAGATAGATATATTTCTTAATGCTGAAAGGATCAAGGGATACGGGGAAAAAGCGGGAACAGGGTACTGAGTTAGACGATCAGCCATGATTATTTTGAATGGTGGAGCAGGCCCGAAGGGCCGAATGGCCTACTCTTGCTCCTATTTTCTATGATTTCTATGTTATTTTTCTAGAACAGATTTACTAGACTGATTCCAGGGATGAGGGACTTTAGTTACATGGATAGTCTGGAGAAGCTGGGGTTGTTCTCCTTGGAACTGAGACGGTTGTGAGGAGATTTGATAGAGGTATTCAAAATCATGAAGGGTCTAGACAGAGTAGATAGAGAGAAACCATTCCCATTTGCAGAAGGGTCACGAACCAGAGGACATAGATTTAAGATGATTGGCAAAAGAACCAAAGGTAACATGAGGAAAAACTTTTTTACATGGCGAGTGGTTAGGATCTGGAATGCACTACCCGAGGGCCTTGAAAAGGGGACTGGATAAATACTTGAAAGGAAAAAATTTGCAGGGCTACGGGGAAAGGGCAGGGGAGTGGGACTAGCTGGATTGCTCTTGCATAGAGCCGGCGCGGACTTGATGGGCCGAATGGCTTCCTTCCATGCTGTAACCTTTCTATGATTCTATGATTCTATCGCTGCTCTGACTGAAATCAGCTAACTCAGTGCAGACTAGGGATCCAACCGTGGAACTTCAGCAAAGATTTTCCTCTCTTTTTTGCCACTTTAGTGGCAGAAGCGGGTCAGCGAGGGGTGGAAAATTGGGTGGGGATCCGTTATGTTGGGTCTCTGGCCATTTTTCCATGTGTTGCATTTTCCACTGGAAGTGACGGCAGCCCTTGAAAGCACATTCAAATATGTCAGTAATACCAGAGTGAGATCATACATCACAATTTCTGTCTTTACTGCCTTGAGCATATGGTGGATGTTACTTCCATCAGCGTTTTACTGGCATGCAGCATTGCTAGAGCCAAGGGAAGGGGCTTAAAATTTAAAGGATCCTCCACAGTGAATGCAGTCAATCGCAGGCAAATTGACACGCTCTCACCCACTGGTAGATTTGGTCAGTCGGCTCCAAGCCCCCACACTTCATGTTGCCTGGGTATCAGCTGGCACCTTTAAGAGACGGGGCCTTACTGTAATAGCTACTTCCCACCCCCAGACCATGGCACGCTCCCTGGCATAGGTGGAAACACCGCCGGAGGCATACCAAAATAATTTGCATATGGCTGGGCAGGCAGGTAGGCACAAAGCCTGCCCCACCAGCGTTACATCCTGGCAAAGGAAAAAATCCCACCGTGCTGGACTTGATGCCTCAGTCCTAAACCCAATTACCCACTTGGGCGATTAGGGGAGCTGATATAAAACTTTTTGTGAGAAAGTAACCCACTGGTAATAGGTAATAGTTTACTGTTGCCAGCACTTACTCGAGAGATTCATTCTCCATTAGTAGCAGAAAAAACAACAAATGCAAGGAATGTAGTTCAGTGTACCTTCATCTCTTGATGATGACTGTCAGTCACTCCATCCTCATCCCCAAACATCTGCTGTCGCACTTTCTGTATTGTAATTCGCATCTAGATAGATAGAAATTTTAGCAAGATCAAAGTCTCAACAACTGACACCTTTGACTCAGCCTGCTCATAAATTGAGCTCCAGGTTTGTTTAGGAGCCCTTGCCATGACCAAGCTCCAGGGTTTTACTTGATTAAAATTTTAGTTAGAACTAGCAGGTTTCCTGTGGTGATATACTGTTTAATAACGCAGGAGTACCATACCATGTATTGCAAAATATATTATTCTGCAATAAGCTGTGTTTCTGATGGCCTATTCCTTTGAGACAAGAAAATCTAATTGCTATAAATGAATACACTTTGAGGTTATTCATAGTTTAAGTGTTGCTTGGTCAGGGTACATTGTAGCTGGAATATACTTGTCAGTTCCACATTGCAATAGAGAAGCAACCAGAAATTTAAGATTGTTTTGCATCTGTATCAAATGTGACATTGGTAGGGTGGGGGGGAGGAATTTTTGTATTTAGTTGTAAAACTGTTCAGCCTAAAAATTAGATCCTTCAGCACCCGTTTTTTGGGGTGAAAAGTGGGCGTTGAAAGCTCCAATATGGCGTGCAGCGTGTGCATGCTCAGTTTGGGCCAGAAGAGCGCCGTATGCCAAATCTGTTAGGGCCCCCGTCTAAAACCAGCATAAGGCACATTGCCTGTGCAAATGGAGGGCCTAATGCCCATTTGAGGCCTCTTTGGGAAATTGAATCGGGACTGACTGTAGCATGTGTTGTGAAGGTGGCAGTATGTTTTCTCTGGATAAAGCAGCCAAATCAGTGGTTCTTAAAGGGACTACTGGAGGCTGCCACCAAAAAGGCACATAAAGGAGTTCTCCTCATTGAACCTGCGGACCGCTGCTGGCCACTGAATGCCCCCTTCCCGATCTCCATCCTCCCTCAATCTCCACCCGTGTCCCCACCTGCTGGCTGACTTTCCTCCTCTTCACGACTGGAGCACTGCATCTTGGGGTACAGCTAGCACCCCCAGCACGCAGGTCATGTTCTGATGGTGCAAGAAGACAAATTTCGTGTGGTTGTCTTATGCGTCAGTTTTAGTGCAGCAGTCATTGCCAGTGCTGTGTGAATTATACAAGTGAACCATTGTGGGAGCCACAAATGAATGTTTTAAGTGACGATAAGAGTATATTAGTCAGAAAATCCATGCAAAGTAGATCAGGATTCATCAGGATTAATATTTCACCTTTTTTATGTATTCTGTCTCTTCTTTGATTTGTGTAATAGCAGATCCATAAAACAGACTGTTTTCTCCGTTTTCATGGCTGTTGTTTTCCAACATTCTATGCTTGGTGCAGTACATTGTAAGTGCAATAAAGATGTAACCTTTCCAGGCGACAAAAAAAAACAGAAAAATTATATTAGATGATTCCTTAATTAATTTAGTTATTTGAGTATGACTCTTGTGTTTGTTCAGATTAATATGAATTACCTTGTCCTACAATGAACGTTCAGTTCATATCTTAAGTGTGTTCCATCACTGGAAAACCTTGTAGCCTACATGCTCGTATGTGAATATTTTCCACCTGCGTGGATGACTGCAGATGCAACAACACTCAAGAAGCTCAACATCATTCAGGACAAAGCAGTCGGCTTGATCAGCAGCCCATTCATCACCTTAAACATCCACTCCCTCCACCACCAGCCCACCGTGGCTGCAATTTTGTACTACCCACTGTATCAACTCGCCAAGGATTCTTCGACAGCACCTCCCAAACCCGCGATCTCCACCACCTAGAAGGACAAGAGCAGCAGGTGCTTGGGAACGCCATCACCTCCAAGTTCTCCTCCAAGTCACACACTATTCCAACTTGGATATATAGCGCCATTCCTTCATCGACACTGGGCCAAAGGCCTAGAACTCCCTATCTAACAGCACCATGGGAGTACATTCACCACATGAACTGCAGTGGTTTGAGAAGAAGGCTCATCACCACCTTCTCAAGGGCAACTAGGGATGAGCAATAAATGCTAGTGACACCCTTATCCTGAGAATAAAAAAATATGAAGCCTATCAATCTGTTGGTTGAAGGGTTGGGGATGTATCTCAGTGACATATACTCAGCCAAAGGTGCAATCTCGGCCTGGTAAGATATTGTTAAGCATGGTAAGAATAGAAAGGAGGGTGCTCACACAGCACTCGCTGATCTTTCTGTTCCATGTGCCATTCCTCCCTGAGAGGAAAGGTAGCTGGTCAGCCCCCAGGCTTCTACCCATATGCTACTCTACAACTGGCTGCTACAAGATGCATAAGAGCAGTCCAGGGCAGCCCTCCTCTAAAGGTCCATGTTCTCTAGACAGTTCCACATGGCAGCATAGCCAAGATTTTGTAATTTATCACACCATCTGTTCACAGTGTGTTAGAGTTTTGTAATACTCCCAGGTATCAGCCATTCATAGAATCACAGAATCATAGAAATTTACAGCACAGAAGGAGGCCATTCGGCCCATTGTGTCTGTGCCGTCTGAAAAAAAGCTATCATGCCTAATCCCAATTTCCTTGGTCTGTAGCCTTGTAGGTTATAGCACTTCAAGTGCATATCCAAGTACTTTTTAAATGCGATGAGGGTTTCTGCCTCTACCACCTTTTCACGCAGTGAGTTCCAGACCCCCACCACCCTTTGGGTGAACAAAATTATTCTCAGCTCCCCTCTAATCCTTCTACCAATTACTTTAAATCTATGCCCCCTGGTTATTGACCTCTCTGCTAAGGGAAATAGGTCCTTCCTATTCACTCTATTTAGGCCCCTCAGAATTTTGTACACCTCAATTAAATCTCCCCTCAGCCTTCTTTGTTCGAAAGAAAACAATCCCAACCTATCCAATCTTTCCCCATAGCTAAATTTCTCCAGTCCCGGCAACAACCTCGTAAATCTCCTCTGCACCCTCTCCGGTGCAATCACATCTTTCCTGTAATGTGGAAACCAGAACTATACGCAATACTTAGCTGTGGACAAACCAGTGTTTTATACAGTTCTAGCATAACCTCCCTGCTCTTATATTCTATGCCTCGGCTAATAAAGAAAAGTATCCTGTATGCCTTCTTAACCACCTTATCTACCTGTCCAGCTACCTTCAGGGATCTGTGGACATGCACTCCAACGTCCCTTTGTTCCTCTACACCTCTCAGTATCCTCCCATTTATTGTGTACTCCCTTGTCTTGTTTGCCCTCCGCAAATGCATTACCTCACACTTCTCCAGATTGAATTCCATTTGCCATTTTTCTGCCCACCTGACCAGTCCATTGATATCTTCCCGCAGTCTCCAACTTTCCTCCTCACTATCAACCACATGGCCAATTTTTGTATCATCTGCAAACTTCTTAATCATGCCCCTTACATTTAAGTCTAAATCATTAATATATACCAAAAAAAGCAAGGGACCTAGTACTGAGCCCTGCAGAACCCCACTGGAAACAACCTTTCTGTCACAAATACACCCGTCGACCATTAACCTTTGCTTCCTGCCACTGAGCCAATTTTGGATCCAACCAGCCACTTTCCCTTGGATCCCATGGGCTTTTACTTTTTTGACCAGTCTGCCATGTGGGACCTTGTCAAAAGCCTTGCTAAAATCCATGTACACTACATCAAACGTGCTACCATCATCGACCCTCCATGTTACCTCCTCAAAAAATACAATCAAGTTAGTCAGACACGATCTTCCCTTAACAAATCCATGCTGACTGTCCTTGATTAATCCGTGCCTTTCTAAATGACGATTAATACTGACCCTCAGAATTGTTTCCAATAATTTGCCCACCACCGAGGTTAGGCTGACTGGCCTGTAATTACCCGGTCTATCCCTTTCTCCCTTTTTAAACAACGTTAGCAGTCCTCCAATCCTCCAGCACCATGCCTATAGCCAGGGAGGATTAGAAAATGATGGTCAGAGCCTCTGCTATTTCCTCCTTTGCTTCTCTTAACAGCCTGGGATACATTTCATCCAGGCCTGCAGATTTAGCTATTTTCAAAGATGCTAATCCCCTTAATACTTCCTCTCTCACTATGTTTATCCCATCCAATATTTCACATTCCTCCTCCTTAACTACAATCTCTGCATCGTCCCCTCTTTTGTGAAGGCAGATGCAAAGTATTCATTAAGAACCATACCCACATCTTTAGAAAATATATATAAAATGTACAAGTTGATGAAAACCATGGTAAAGCACAACAAAAATATAATTCTCTTTCACCTTCACTTCCTGTTGTATGTTGCAGTCTCTCCTAGTCCAATGTCAGTCCCTGCCTTTCTTTGCTTACCTATATTACATAACCTATTTCACCTTCTGAAGCTGTTGATAAGCTGAGGCAGAAGATAAGAAATGCTACCCGCATGCCTTAATTCGACTGTGTAATGAAAGATAAGAAGCTGAACACCAAATTGGAAGGTAAGAACTCAGATCAGTCTCAGCAGTCAACCTAATTAAGACAGCACCTTCCAGCAACCCTGATAGTTTGGTGGGTAAGTTCACTGTGTGATGTGGTACTAAGCCATATTGACCAGAAGGTTCCAGGTTGGATTCAGCTAGGTGCTGATGATTGCTATTCAGTGACTCCTACTGGAAAGTGTGTGAGCATGGACATTGAGTGAAGACAGGGTTATACACAGTTGTGATGCCCCTCACTGTTGAATAGTGAGCTGACATTCACTGTCTAGGATCACATATGAAGAATGAAGAATGGAGCCTTCGTCAAGACAGCAGAGCACAAGTAGGGGTCAGTGGCAGGGAAATTCCTCTGAGCTGCTCCTACTCTCCCGACGGTACTTTGCCAGACTTATGGCGGAAAGCCCGGTTACGCGCATGAACGAAGTTTCCGCTGCAGTTCCGGTGAAGTAATGCTAGCGGAGAAGGAGCGGCTCCAAGGAATTTTCTGGCCAATGTCTTCAGGAGAGGGTGAGAGAAAAAGGGGCAGGGAAATTGCAAAAAGAGAAAAGGAAAACAAAAGCAGAAGCCCAACACTTCTCACCATCCTAATAGTGTCTTTTATTGCCTCGTTAGTGCCTCATATCCCTTTTGCCCCCTTTTCTCCCATTGTCTCCTGTTGGCACTGACATCTTCCTGACCTCTGGTTTCTTTCTGAAGGATCCACTTTTCATGTGTAATCAAAATCCTGATCCAGATTCGGCAACTGGCTCAATTTCCACCTGTAGGTAGTTGCACTCACTCATGTGTTTAGGTTCTTATGGGAGGTTTCTGATGCTGGGAGTCATGACTGTACTCTGGTAAACCAGATCTTTGTATATTATGGTACTGTGTAATTACTCTATGCTTAGGCATATGTAAAACATAGATATTTGTATCTGCTGGGAAAGCTCCTACTGTTCGTGTTGTGTGAGAAAACATGTGGAATAGGCTGGCAATGTACTTATAAAAAAAACCTAATGTATAGTGTTTTTTAAATTGACGGTGCAAGAGGAAGACACAAGGGCCATTATCTGCGTGAATATTAGTGTATGAGGAAATTAATGCATTTGTATGTAATTGTCTTGTCTAATATTTTAATAGAGCCATGTATTGGACAAAGGAATTTTGTAGAAATGTTTCAAACTTTTGTAGATACCTGCACAACATAATTTCAAGGCCAAACACTACAGCAACATATGATGAACTAGAATTCAAAAAGAGCACAAGATGGAAGGGAAAGTTGTTACATAAAATAACATTATCTACAATTTGGTAATATGGATGTGTCTGTTAACTTGATAACCCATCTGAGCTTTACTTTTACAGATGAAATACGTCTTCAGAACTTTTGCATTGTGAATAACTTTAGAATGCCAGATCACAGTGGAGCAGAAAAAAATAATATTCCATAGAACACATTGCTGCCTCAGTAGAGTATAAATCAAAAGATGCCATATTGAATTTGTACAGTGCCCTGGTAAGGGGCTCTTGAGCATTGTGTTCGGTTTTGGTAATTAAGCAATAAATAGGAATGGCAACCTGCCCTTACTTTGCTGAAGATTTGTAATTTTTCCCTAATGGGAAATAAGGGTCTGCAATTGGACATAATAAATCTGGGATTGATTACCGTGGCTTTGTAACTTCTTTAGCGCCTTTCAAAGAACCAGTATGAAACCCATGCCTACTCTCAGCAGGCATGGGAACTGCTAGGCCTAATCTACAGGGCAGAATTCCCAGGGTAGCTCAGAAGCATCCCCAGACATGCCAACAAACTGCCGCCGGGATATAGAAGGGGGTGACGGGCGGAAGACTTGCTCGCCCATTAATTGGAATTTTGGATAGAGGGCAAATGGGGCAGACCCAAATTCCTGCAGTCCCAGCAAGCCATCCACCCGAGTTGCTCCCTCTCCTATCCCAGGAAATTTCAGGCCATAAAATATTAAATAACATAGATAAGGTAAATCTAGTGCACTACTTCAAGATCCGTCAACACACTAGAACAAGGAACATAGTTGTAGATTAGAACTAGTCAAAGAAAAGTTTAGGATAGATGTCAGGAAGGACTTCTTCACTTAAAGAGTGATCAACATTCTGTGGCCTTCTTTTATTCTCCACACTAGCCTTTAGTTTTGAAATACAGTAGGTTCTCGATTATATTGAAATACAGTGGGTCCTTGACTAGAATTGAAATACAGTGGGTTCTCGATTAGTTTTGGAATACAGTGGGTTCTCGATTAGGATTGAAATACAGTGGGTTCTTGATTAGGATTAAAATACAGTGGGTTCTCGATTAGGATTAAAATACAGTGGGTCCTCCATCAGAATTGAAATACAGTGGGTTCTCGATTAGGATTGAAATACAGTGGGTTCTCGATTAGGATTGAAATACAGTGGGTCCTCCATCAGAATTGAAATACAGTGGGTTCTCGATTAGGATTGAAATACAGTGGGTTCTCGATTAGGATTGAAATACAGTGGGTTCTCGATTAGGATTAAAATACAGTGGGTTCTTGTTTATATTGAAATACAGTGGGTTCTCGATTAGGATTGTAATACAGTGGGTTCTCGATTAGGATTGAAATACAGTGGGTTCTCAATTATATTGAAATACAGTGGGTCCTCCATTAGAATAGAAATACAGTGGGTTCTTGATTAGTTTTGAAATACAGTGGGTCCTCCATCAGAATTGAAATACAGCGGGTTCTCGATTAGGATTGAAATACAGTGGGTTCTCGATTAGGATTGAAATACAGTGGGTTCTCGGTTAGGATCCAAATACAGCAGGTTCTCGATTAGGATTGAAATACAGTGGGTTCTCGATTAGGATTGAAATACAGTGGGTTCTCGATTAGGATTGAAATACAGTGGGTTCTCGATTAGGATTGAAATACAGTGGGTTCTCGATTAGGATTGAAATACAGTGGGTTCTCGATTAGGATTGAAATACAGTGGGTTCTCGATTAGGATTGAAATACAGTGTGTTCTTGATTAGAATTGAAATACAGTGTGTTCTTGATTAGAATTGAATTCTTGATTAGGATTGAAATACAGTGTGTTCTTGATTAGAATTGAATTCTTGATTAGGATTGAAATACAGTGTGTTCTCGATTAGGATTGAAATACAGTGTGTTCTTGATCAGAATTGAAATACAGTGTGTTCTTGATTAGGATTGAAATACAGCGGGTTCTCGATTAGGATTGAAATACAGCGGGTTCTTGATTAGAATTGAAATACAGTGTGTTCTTGATCAGAATTGAAATACAGTGTGTTCTTGATTAGAATTGAAATACAGTAGGTCTGCAATTATCTGTCATTAGGAAGGGGAACCCTCTGTTGCCAAATCAAAATTGATGCAGCTTTGTGCCAATAATAGACCTGACCTTACTCAAATCCCTGACTCGGCTTCAAATGGAAGCCCAGTGGTTAAAAGGAGTCCAGCAAAAGGTTTCACCCAACCTGATCTGAATCTCGGCCTGATCTGACTTCCCTGACCTGGCCTGACAAAACAGATCCTGCACAGTGTGCTTTATTCAGAAGGTATTTTGTATGCTTTATCAAAAGATACAACTCAACACAAATCTTGACCCAAACTACGTCCAACCAGACCTTACTTGAAGGGTGTAGTGGAAGTTTAATTGAAGTGTATGTAAGACCGGATCCAAAGTCCGGGCCCAACAATTGAAACACACACACCTACTTCCAAAGGTTTGGTTTGCAGATAATGAGGGCAGATACTCGAGGCTCTATTGCACATTGGAATATTTTGCTTGCAATCCAGAAATTCCTGCCGATTAAAAAGTAAGAAAGTAGCTATTTTATGACAGGAATTAAAATTACTATTGATAACTGTCTCTTTTTCTCCATGTTTCATTTTTATAAGAAAACACAAAACCATACTCTTTAGGTATCCATACTTAAAGAATTTATATATGTGCAATTATTGTTACATTTTTTTTTAAATAACTATAGAGGATGTATCACTCACCTTTCTAAGATGGATTAAAAACTTTCAAAACTGGATATACCTGTAATTCTGCACCTGATAAATGAGGTGCTACCAACATAAAAGTTTTGTAGGTAGGGTATCTAAATCAAGCGGCATGGTTATATTCTTCCATGCAGTTAGATGAAATGTTTTGTAGGTGACGACGTGTAGAAACCCATTAGGTCCTGTCCATACTGCACTGCATGTTAATTGTCCCATACACTCTAAGCTGTACTTCAGTACTTCCTCATTGGCACACTGCCATCAGTGACAACATTACTTAAAGGTAGACTGTCATATTGTCAGCTGTTAGCAGTGTAGGAAAACTGTAAAAAGACACCTTCTGCATTAGAAATGTTAATTGATTTGAATAGGTCAAAGTCTACTATCACTGGCAAATATCTTTGAGCAGGTAATGTAATGTCTACTTGGCTGTTTCAGTGATAGCCAAATACAACCTTTGAGGTTATGGCTTAAGACACTCAGGGTAGTTAACTGCTGTAGATAGTATTAGCATAACAGCATGTGATGTTCAGTATCATGATCCTGATCAGTACAGAGTCTCCCTATTGGTCAAAAAGAAAAACTGGCTGTTAAAATTACGGTGTACATAAACAAAGGAGAAAACCAGATCCTCTGTTATTTATATTTAAATTTATGTTAGAGTGCCAACAGTTCCAGGGAATTCTGTACTCTCTGGGCCAGCCATTTTTTTAAGACCTCAGCTTACACACTGCATTACTGATTCCACGACTCCCCGCAAACAATTTTATAGTAATGCTACTGACATGTAAAGAGCAGCTTTATTGCAGTAATATTAAGCCCCAGGATGCTGTTAACAAGCTAACTCATTTTGGTAGGACCCACTATCCTGGACCATTGATATTGAAATGAAAATCTGACCTGATCTTGGCACAATATTTAGGCCAGGACTCAGAAACCTGAAGCAATCTGATTGCCTGACATGATTCATTGGCAACGCAGGGAACCGAATGTCACTGAAACAAGTTTGTCACTGAAACAACATTGGTGATGTTCAAAGGGTCAAATATCCAGCTATTTATATAACTTTTATTAATGATACTATTAGTAAGTTCACTGCACATCACCAGAATGTATCAAAGTTGGCTATTTATATGTCTACTCATTCAACTAGTTTATTGTCTCGACACAATCATCACCAGTGGCAAAGAGACCAGCTGCCGAGCCGTCACCAATGCTGCTCTGAACCAGCTGCCGAAAGTATCTCTTCGGTTTTGCCTCCCATCTGTGATGTGCCGCAGATTGAGGATCTCAGCTAGGTTAGCTACCAAACCTTCGATGCACAGCCTTCAACTCTTTTGGACTTATTGCAAGCATTCCTGCTCCGCCCAGCTCCACATTGAAGTGAGCTTTAAAAAGAAAGACTTGTCTTTTTGTTAGCGTCTGCTGGCTGGGCCACAGCAAACTCCTGAAAGCCTGGCGTCTGCTCCGCTCAACACTGACAAATTTCTTCAACAGGTCCTTAAGCAGGCGTTTGGTGCCTTGTTAACAGATTTAAGGGGCCTAATGCCTGTTTAAGGCAGTCGCCTGGGATGCCTGAATATTATTCTTGGGGTGCAGGACATAGCATCATGAAATTGGTCCTTCTGGCCCCCGTTTTCCGCTCATAAAACGGGCACAAGGACTAATTTCTATCCCACCATTTTCTGGAAATGTTCATCTAATTTCCTTGCAAATGTCATGACAGACTTGCCTTCAACAGACAGTGCAGCTTCTAGGTTTTTGTCCAGCAGTTGCAGGCGGTACATTAACTTCCTCCAAGTGATTACTAAGAATGTTGATTCGCGCAACGAGAGATCCCAGACCGCCCCTGCTCTCCATCCAGAGCTTGCTGCTTGCCCTTTGCCATGACATGCCCTGCTGGAGCTGCTCATTATTGGTTGGATTTGTTTTCTACTGATGGCCTAATTAGTCAGCTCCCCTCTCCATATAATGTTGCTTGTGTTTTCATGGTGCTGAAGTCTGGCATTTTCACCCGTGTTATAACAACAACAATAACAACTTGTATTTATATAATGCCTTTAACATAGTAAAATGCCCCAAGGTGCTTCTCAGGACAGTTATTTGACACAGAGCCACATAAGGAGATATTAGGACAGGTGACCAAAAGCTGAGTCAAAGAGGTAGGTTTTAAGGAGCATCTTAAAGGAGGAGAGAGTTTTAGCAGATAAATAGTAACCAAAAAAGTAAAGCACACACAATGATCAAAAAAACTCACAAGCTCTGCTTTTCATCTTACATTTTACCAACCAACACACAAAAAGGTTGAAGTGCACATGCATATGCCATGTGAATGAGTAATGAGATCACATGCCCAATGACAGTGTCTATTACTCATTTTTTATTTACTAATCAAAGATGTAATTAGCCACATCTGCATTCCCAATTAGCCACATGTGGCTAGTGGCTAACATATTGGACAACATTGTACTATAGTATTACAATGATCTAAACTAGTTGATGTTGAGTGAAATAAAAACAGAAAATGCTGAAAAAGCTCAGCAGGTGCTCAGCATCTGTGGAGAAATAAACAGAGTTAACGTTTCAAGTCGAAGACCTTTCGTCAGAATGTTGAGTGATATAGGCCAATGGTTTATGGGCAACACCAAAATCCAATTTCAGAATGGAAACTGACTGAAAAGTGGAACAATATTGCCATTATTTTGTCTTTCTGCTTCCTTAAATAGAAATGGAGAAGTAATAAGCTGAATCTTTTAGCTCCATCAGCCTCCCACAGACGGCAGGTCCTATATAGAAGGCAATTACTCAGCATGTGCCCTAGATGGCTCTATACCCAGAGTATATAAGGTAGTTGCTTGAGTCAGCGATTCACCTTGCTATTGTCATAATATTGACCTATAATTAAAAGGTAAGCTGATTTACATCAATAGGTAAGGCTCAGGGGAGTCATGTATTTGACAGTTGATAAACATATATCTTATTGTTAAAGTTTTAGGAATTATTATTGTTATAGTTATTGTTATCGGAAGGATATCAAGGCCTTGATGAGGGTGCAGAGGAGATTTACTAGAATGGTACCAGAGATGAGGGACTTCAGTTATGTGGAGAGACTGGAGAAGATGGGATTGTTCTCCTTAGAGCAGAGAAGGTTAAGGGGAGATCTGATAGAGGTGTTCAAAATCATGAAGGGTTTTGACAAAGTAAATAAGGAGAAACTGTTTCCAGTGGCAGAAGGGTCGGTAATCAGAGGACACAGATTTAAGGTAATTGGTAAAAGAACCAGAGGTGACATAAAGACATTTTTTTTTAAATGCAGTGAGTTATAATGATCTGGAATGCACTGCCTGAAAGGGTGGTGGAAGCAGATTCAATAGTGACTTTCAAAAGAGAATTGGATAAATACTTGAAGGGGAAAAAATTGCTGGGCTATGGGGAAAGAGCAGGGGGGTGGGACTAATCAGATAGCTCTTTCAAAGAGCCAGCACAGGCACGATGGGCCGAATGGCCTCCTTGTGTGCTGTATCATTCTATGATTTTATGATTCTATGAAGTTGTGTCCGTAAGAATAAATAAATGATGGTGAGTTCCTCCTGCCAGTCTGGTTGCTTTGTCTGATAGTCCCAGTCAGATGCTTCACAGTAGCCAATCAGATTGCCAGACCAAAAACAGAGAGCAGCCATTGCAGCTATTGGGATGACAATGCTGGTTGAATAAAGATCATATCATTTAAATAATCATTTTTCAAAACCAAACTGCAAGTCCCAACATGGATGGGTGGAGCAGCATTGCCTGAAGCAGCATGTGCACTGAGAGTGCTGGCAGTGTTCTCTGTCTGATTGTTTACTTCCACCCACAGTCAGCTGTTACTATCAGGCAGGGTTTTCAGAGGTGAGCGTTTTTTCTTTAACTTCCTTCATCTTACTCGTCTATGCTCTGATGACAGCACGAGGGAAGACAAATTTGGTACTTAGTGAGCCAACATTTGAGACCAGTGTATCCTGGACTTAACATAAGCAATGCTATTAGTATATTTAAAGAGGGGTTCTCACCACATAGTTATTTTAAAAATAAGAATGATGATTGACTTATTTTGTTTCATTTCTGGCTCTTCCTGCTGATTTTTGATTAAACATCATCCAGCTCAACAACTCTACCTAGCGAGTGTTGATGTCATCATCAAAGGAACTAGCTGAGAGGAGTTACTGAGCCGGACAGTATGAAAACTAAATTGTCAGTAGATAGCCTGTAATCAAGTGTACGTTAGCCATCTTATCATTGACTAAGAATAATAATTTATCTCTCAGGCTGCCGCACCCAGCAATTTGTTGCAACTATTGCACTCGACGATGTCACCCAAACACATTTAAACAAAACTATTCAAAATAATCACAGAAGTGGATGTAAACAAGAAAGGGTTGTCAAGATAAAAGGGAAGAAAAGCCTTTCAGTGCAAATGTCCCTCCCTCTCCCAACATGTGTTCTTTAAAAAAGAATTACGCTTCCCTGTTGGAGAGACTTTCCCTGCTCTCTCTATTGTAACTGATATTGTAAATATATTATTTTTAAATGCATTTACAAACAGTGACCAGAACAATTCTTCTCTTCTGTTGAGAGATTAGTCACAAAAATTGAAAGTTATTTCTCTCACTGAAAATGTACCCTTTTTGTGTTGCTGCTTACTTTTGCACCGTTCCAATGGCGAGGTTTATGGGTGTAACCTGAGTGCATCCAAGTGGAGCTTTTCTTGCCTAATATGGAAGCTGGCACTGCTGTCCCACCTGGACACCAATCTGACTAACACACACAGCAATACCCAGTCAGTATTAACACTCTCTGGCTCAGGTAGGAGATGAATTACCTGTGTACCCCCAGAACTCCCTACTTTTTAATCATAATTCTCGAAACCATTATTGTTCTTAAAGGAATTCAAATGGTGAGACTCTTCCCTTAAATACTAGCGTTATCTTGATATGGAGTGTTGCCGATTCTAATCATTTTTCTTTTGTGCGCTGTTGCAGATTTTTGCACTGTTGTGATAGTTTCAATATCTCCTGCAAGGATTTTTTTTTACAAGTTTTGATTGTTTTCCCATGAAATTTTGACGCCAGGGGCCACCGTCCTGTAACTCGCCCAAGTCTGACAGTGCAAGCGTGGTATGCGAGGGTTGCAGGTTGTTTATTCCATGGGGGTCACCACGGCTGAGCTTCATCCTGTCCTCACCTGACATCCACAAATGCACACTTCCACCACGGTTCATTGGATAGCGATCATGATGGGAACGCTGGAGGAGTTTTACCCTTCTGTAGCTCGGGGGTGCTGAAGTGAGTAGCTGTCTCATTGCCCTGATTGAAAACAGCTAACGCTGTACAGACTGTAGAGGCATAGAGGTTCACAGCGCAGAAGGAGACCTTTTAGTTCATTGTGTATGTGCTGGCCCTTTGCTAGAACAATTCAAAACTAACCCCACTGCCCTATTCACTCCCCAAAGCCCTGTGTTTTCCCCTGCTGTCCAGATTGATCTTAGAATCATAGAATCATAAAATGGTTACAGCATGGAAGGAGGCCATTTGGCCCATCGATTCTGTGCTGGCTCTCAGCAAGAGCAATCCAGCTAGTCCCACTCCCCCGCCCTATCCCCTTAGCCTTGCAAATTTTTTCCCTTCAATGACTTCCTCGTCTTTCTTGTCTGCTTAGTTCAGTTTCCCACAGGGCAGTGTAATTACCAGGTAAGGTTCTGAGGGAAGAGCTACAGTGATATTTAGGGATATTACTTACACTTCATGAAAGGTTTTTTTTGTATCGTTTGTGTAACATCTGGGTATAAACTTGAAAAATATCATGCCTGTAATTTGAACTAATGCAAATGAATAGGCACGGGTGAACTCCCTAAAAAGAGTTTCAACACATCTCCTAACACACCCTTACAGATGAATACACAATAGGCCCTGGTGCTTTCTGTCTGTTTTGTATATTTAGTAAAGTCAGACTGTTGCTGGGTGCAGTCAAGACTTAAACCAGCGAATCAATTAACCCTTAGAGTACCAGTGGCTCCAAGATATTCTTTTCTCTCTGGGTAGCTATTTTGTGTCCCAATTTTTGCTCCTATTCAGAAGAAACTGAGTAGGCATTAGAGCAGGGGCAGAATGGCTCACTTCACACTATCGCACAACGACCCCCACTGTTCCTCTGCTGGTTTTAGTTTCTGGCTCCATGTTTTGTTGCTGATTGGACCACGATCTTTTCTTCTGTGTCCTGTTGTTGTGGCTGGGGTTTCTTGACCGTGGGCTGCCCCAGTGGCTCCACCTGTGTTACGATATTATATAACTTGATTGTCAGGTCTTTCTACAGATGGCGGTTCTACTGTGTTCTGCTGGTGGCTCTGGCTCCCCCGAAAGCTCTTTCCATCCTCAGTTTTTACTTGGTGCAACCTGACATCCGCTTGTTGTTGCATTTTTGCTAGGATCTATTTCCCTTTCGCTGTTGACTGAATTCAAACAACTTCCCCTTCGCTTAGCGAGTTCCTTGACACTGTTATTGTGAAGCAGAGTGGTTTGGCTTTTCTCAAGTTTAGCTTATCGTTTACATCACTTGGGGGAGAGGGGGTGGACTTTAACCTTAACTGGCAGAAACTGGGCAGTTAAAATCGCCCAGGTTACTGGAGTCGCTGGGAGATGACAGTTCCCGATTTTAACTTGCTCTCCTGATCAGTCTGTAAGTACACCCGCCCAGAGCCGGCAGGGTCCTTTTTCACATTTGACATCATCGGGACCCGATTGCAAGTCGACAGTCTAGGCAGGAAGCTGCAGTGGCTTTTCCACCAGGTGACGGCGGCAGGGAAGAGGACCAGGGTCAGAAGTGGTCCCAACAGGTAAGTCATTTTAGTTTCCTTTTGTGGCCCGGAGGAGCAGGAGCACAAGGGAAGCTTAGGCCTCACTGCTGCGGACTCACTCTCCCCCTTCTTCACGATCGTGAGATGACCTCGACAGCTAATCCTGCCACCTACATGGATTCAGCGGGCAGTAAGTGGGCCGCGTGATATTCGGCACTTCCTGGAGTTGGATGTTAGCCAGCAGCAGTTAAAATACCCTGGATCTCATTTCTGGAGCAGCAGGTGGGTTTCTACCTCACACCCCTGCGCACCCCTCCCAAACCGGTCTGGAGTTAAAATCGGAGGGCCTTTGTTCCGGAAGCAGTAGGCCCAATTTTCTGGTTTGTCTGCCACACAGTCGTTGAGCTGGTGAGCTGTTCACTATCTCACTTGGTATATTGAATTGAAGGAGCTATTCCAGGAGCGGCATTGAAATTTTAATCGCATTTTCTACCTTGCCATTGCTGTGCTATGGGCTGATGATATGATTACACTCATATACTGTTGTGCAAACCCTTGTAGTTTCCTTGAGGTAAGTGGTAGCCCATCGACTGATATAACCTAACTTGGAACACTATGGCTTTGGCTTTTTTTTATCGGTCCATTTAGAAAATATTAAGTAATAAAACATGTGAGATATGCTTTCATCTGCTTCAAACAGGCAACATCTGATTTTCTTCCAGGGATTTTTCCAGTATTTGACAGCTGGTAAGAGGTTACTTTTGCCATTCAGCATGAAGCTGCTGCCTTAGAGCATACCTAGTTTTGTATGGCTCAATATCCTTGTCCAGCAGAGGCCAGTAGATCACTTCTATTGCTCTCTGATGACAATCTGGCTTCTAATGCAGCTTGACTAAACACTGCAGTGATTCCTCACTCATACACAGCAGTGTCACAACGCAATCTCCCTTGAATATCAATGCACTCTCTGCACTCAGTTCATCTCTGGTAAAAACTACTTGCCTTTAACGTAGAAAACATCACAAGGCATACAGAAGTGGAGAAAAATAAATCAATGGAATAAAGGAACTGAAAATGAAATATGGTGTGAGAGTTAGGGGAGGCGACTGAAAGTGTGGTCGAAAAGATGGATTTTGAGAAGGTTTTTACAGGTCAAGAGAGAAGTAGAAAGGTGGAAAGTTTTCAGAAGGGACTTCCAGAGATTAGGGTTGAGGCAGCTGGAGCCTCTGCCACCAATGGTGGAGTGAAGGAAGGCGATTGCAGAAAAGGCCAGAGTCAGAGAACCAAAGGGCATGGGAAGGGATGTAAGACTTGAGGAGGTTGCAGAGATTGGGTGGGATTTGAACATCAGAATGAGGATTGTAAATTCAATGTGTTGGAAGACAAGGGGGACAATGTAAGTCAGCAAGGACATGACTTATGAACGAGTAGGACTTATGATTGGGGCAGGAAGCAAGCTGTTCAGTTTTGAACAAGTTGTGGGTGGGAGGTCAGAAAGGAGAAGAATGGAGAAGTTGGGGATGATTTTCCTTCCCTCCTCCTACCTCTCCCCCAAACCCCCCCCCCCCCACCCCACCGTTCCCACCCCCCAGTGCTGGACAAACAGGCGCAGCATACCTGAAGTGCACTGTATCTGTGCAGGCCTAAGTTTGCCCGAAATTCCTGCCCCAGGTCATTAGTATGGCGTAGGTGTATCCCAGTACAGGCTCATCCCCGGCAGGGCCTTGTGCTAGGTGTCAGAGTGGAAACAGAAAGCAGCAGCCAGATGGCCCCGAAGCCCTAAGATCCTCCTGAAAGAAGAGGAATTTATCTGGTGCCTCAGATCTCTTCGGTTTGCTCCGAGGCCCACCTCAGACCTTCCATTAACCGGGGAGGAAAATCAGATGGGAGGGCCAGGAACGTCCCCTCCTGCCACATGTCCATAGCAACGCTGGGCCTACCCCCACTGCAGAGGGAGGCCCAGTTGCTCCCATTTGGAAAAGTACCAGAAATGCTGTCAGTGTAGTGGGGGCAGTGATTTGTCAGAATGTGTCATGTCCCCATTTTGTTGTTTAGTGCTTGGGACCTGAGCATTCCCCAGGAGCAGCAATGAGGAAAATCGACCCTCTTGAGTCTACTGGTGACAAAAGCACAGATAAGGGTTTCAGCAGCAGTGTGGATGAGGTATGGGCAGAGGTGGAAGTAAGCAGTCTCGGTGATTGATAGGGTCTGGGGTTTGAAGCTCTACTGTAGTTCGCACAGGATGCTAAGGTTTTACATGGTCTAGTTCAGCCAAAGCAAGTGGCTGGGAGGGGAATAGAATCAGTGGCAAAGGAATGGAATTTATAGCAGCCGTTGAAAACAATGACTTTGATTTTTCTGATGTTTTGACTCATCCCCTACTTGATATCAGACAGTACAAAAGTAATTGTGGAATAGAGGCAGGGCTGGGTAACATCAGCAAACCAAATAAAGCTGATCACCCTGCATGCAGATGAAGTCATCAGGTGCAGCACCTAGATGAGTAACAGGAGCAGGCCAATTAAAGATCTTTGAAGGACTTCAGTGGTGATGGTGAGAAGGGAAGCCATTGCTGGAGATGCACTGGCTGCATTTGAACAGGTAGATGTGAGAAACTTGCAAAGGCATCCCCATGGAAATGAACAATGGAAGAGAGGTAATGGAGGAGGATGGCATGTTCGACCATATTAATTATTGCAGAGAAGGACAATGCACCAGGGTCACAGTACAGAGGATGTCATTCATGACTTTGGCCAGGATGGTCTCAGTGTTGTCAGCAGGGTTGATACTGGAAGAAGGGACTCAAACACGAGTCTTGGGAGAGTTGGAGACAGAGCTGGGATGTGGTGACATGATTAAGAACTTTAGACAGAAAAGTGAAGATAGAGATATGGCAGTAGTTAGAGAGGACGAATGGGTATCGGGTTTTTGAGGATGGAGGTGATGATGGCAATGTTGGCACAGGCACGTAAAGACTCTGTTCAGGAGGTTGTTGCTGCCTTTGAAGGCACGTGCTTTGGTTGATGTATGCAGCAGGTTATTGGCAGGGATGTTGTAGTATAAATAGGGCATAAGTGTACCTATTTCCCTAAGTTTTTGCTTTGCAAAGAGAACCTTTGTTCAGGTTAACTCCGCGTTGGTGCAACTCATTCTAAAGAAACTATGACGCGGATGCTCCCTCTGTGCGGTTTTGTCGGGCAACCGACTGGCAGAGCACAATGGCTGGCTGCCCGATAGTGTTGGCAGGAGGTCCAATGCATTTTGTGAGCCGGGCCTCATTGACATACGGCCGGAGGGCTACGGACAGAGAGCGAGCGCTGTGGGGCACCTCACCTGCTCTCAGCTGACCTCCCGTCCTGATCCCGGAAAAAGGTAGGTACGGGAAGGGGGGTTAATTTTTGGGAGGAGGGGTCTCAGTGCGGCAGCGACCCTGTTTGTTTTTGTGAAACCTGGAGGAGCAGGTTACCATAGGTACATAGGAACAGGAGTAGGCCATTCAGCCCCTTGAGCCTTTCAATGAGATCATGGCTGATCTGTACCCTAACTCCATTTACCCGCTTTGGCTTCATATCCCTTAATACCCTTGGCTAGTAAAAATCTATCGATCTCAAATTTAAGATTATTAATTGAACTAGCATCTACTGCTTTTTGTGGGAGCAAGTTCCACACTTCTACCACCATTTGTGTGAAGAAGTGATTTCTAACTTTTCTCCTGAATGGCCTGGCTCTGATTTTAAGGTTACCTCCCCTTGTCCTAGACTCCCCCACCAGCAGAAAACGTTTCTATCTACCCTATCAATTCCTTTCAAAATCCTAAAAACCTCAATCAAATCACCCCTTGACCTTATATATTCAAGGGAATACAAGCCTAGTTTATGTAATCTATCCTCATAATCTAACTCTTGGAGCCCTGGTAACATTCTGGGCTCCTCTTCGTTTGGACTGCCAGCTGAAACTGTGCAAAGCTGTACACGGTGTGCGTTCTGCCCAGTTGATTCCAATGTACGGCATGGACTCTGAATTCAACATTAAAAGGGCCTACTGCCTGACTCAGGCGGGTGCTCCAGCCAGTGGTGGGCCCTTAGGGAGATAACGTCGGCCACACTGTTCGCGGGGACAGGGTGGGAAGTCATACCCCACCATTATCGCGATGCTACTGCCACATTTCCATGAAAATTGGTGGGAGGCCTCATAATCTCCCCATATATTTGTATTTCTTGTTACACTGTTAACTTGTACATCGATTAATGCTTATTTTGAAAATGTTTTAAGTGAAAAGTTTTTTTAAAAGCCAACGCTTGCCTCTCTTTTTCTCCCCATTCCCTGGATCACACGGTAACTATACTTGATTAGGGGTTGACTCTTCATTTGATTTTTCCAACCCTATCTTATTTAATGCTAATCCTCGGTGATACGGACGAAAAGAAACATAGAAACATAGAAAATAGGAGCAAGAGTAGGCCATTCGGCCCTTCGGGCCTGCTCCGCCATTCAAAATGATCTTGGCTGATCGTCTAACTCAGTACCCTGTTCCCGCTTTTTCCCCATATCCCTTGATCCCTTTAGCAGTAAGAAATATATCTATCTTCTTCTTGAATACATCTAATGACTTGGTCTCCACTGCCTTCTGTGGTAGAGAATTCCACAGGTTCACCACCCTGAGTGAAGAAATTTCTCCTCATCTCGGTTCTAAATGGCATACCCCGTATCCTGAGACTGTGACCCCTGGTTCTAGACTCCCCAGCCATCGGGAACATCCTCCCTGCATCTAGTCTGTCTAGTCCTGTTAGAATTTTATATGTTTCGATGAGATCACCTCTCGTTCTTCTAAACTCTAGTGAATATAGGCCTAGTCGACCCAATCTCTCCTCATACGTCAGTCCTGCCATCCCAGGAATCAGTCTGGTAAACCTGCGTTGCACTCCCTCCAAGGCAAGGACATCCTTCCTCAGATAAGGAGACCAAAACTGCACACAATACTCCAGATGTGGCCTCACCAAGGCCCTGTATAACGGCAATAAGACATCCCTGCTCCTGTATTCAAATCCTCTTGCAATGAAGGCCAACATACCATTCGCCTTCCTAACTGCTTGCTGCACCTGAATGCTCGCTTTCAGCGACTGGCGTACAAGGACACCCAGGTCTCGTTGCACCTCCCCTTTTCCCAATCTATCACCATTCAGATAATAATCTGCCTTTCTGTTTTTACAACCAAAGTGGATAACCTCACATTTATCCATGTTATACTGCATCTGCCATGTTCTTGCCCACTCACCCAATTTGTCTAAATCACATTGGAGCCTCTTTGCATCCTCCTCACAGCTCACATTCCACCCCAGCTTTGTGTTGTCTGCAAACTTGGAAATGTTACATTTAGTTCCTCATCCAAATCATTGATGTAGATTGTGAATAGCTGGGGCCCAAGCACTGATCCCTGCTGTACCCCACTAGTCACTGCCTGCCACCCGGTAAAAGACCCCTTTATTCCTACTCTGTTTCCTGTCTGTCAACCAATTCTCAATCCATGCCAGTATATTCCCCCCAATCCCATGTGCTTTAATTTTGCACACTAACCTCTTGTGTGGGACCTTATCAAAAGCCTTCTGAAAATCCAAATACACCACATCCACTGGTTCTCCCCTATCTATTCTACAAGTTACATCCTCAAAAAACTCCAGTAGATTTGTTAAGCATGATTTCCCTTTCATAAACCCATGTTGACTTTGTCCAATCCCGTTAATGCCCTCCAAGTGTTCTGTTATCACATCTTTTTTAACAGACTCTAGCATTTTCCTCACTATTGATGTTAGGCTAACTGGTCTGTAATTCCCTGTTTTTTCTCTCCCTCCTTTTTTAAATAGTGGGGTTACTTTTGCCACCCTCCAATCTGTAAGAACTGTTCCAGAGAGTCTATAGAATTTTGGAAGATGATCACCAATGCATCCACTATTTCAAGGGCCACTTCCTTTAGTACTCTGGGATGTAGATTATCAGGAGAAGAGGAACTCAGTCGTGTGGCTCTTCCGGCATAAACCTGTCTCATTGCTCTGTGGTGCCCTCTGTTGGTGGTCCAGTGCACAGTGCCACTGTGCCACCAGTTTCTCCACTCCCCTGACCTCATCTCTGAGCTTTTGCTGAAACTTGTGCATTGGGTCTATGGGTTACCATTTTCAGTATGTTTGGTAAATCACTGCTCAGCAATGTGTGCTCTGTATATGCCACACAGTAACTGGTCACTTGTTTTTTTTGTATTGTATTACATCTCACCTCTCTGCATACCTTTTTTTTAAAAATTACATCGGGTTACACCAAGTCTGCAGCACATAAATTTACACTATATGTAGCACATATAACATATAGCATATGTTAACAATGTGTATGTAGTGTGTAGTCTACCTCCTGCTGTCAAAGAGCTTCGTAATAAAAAGTAATTTTCCTTATCAGGTAAGGTTGAACAGGCTGAACAGAAATTCAGCCCAACTAGTCTATGCCAGCATTTATGCTCCACACGAGCCTCCTCCCTCCCTACTTCATCTAACCCTATTAGCATATCCTTCTATTCCTTTCTCCCTCGTGCTTTTCTAGCTTCCCCTTAAACGCCTCTCTGCCATTTGCCTCAACTACTCCTTGTGGTAGCATGTTCCACATTCTCACCACTCCTTGGGTGAAGAAGTTTCTCCTGAATTCCCTAATGGATTTATTAGTGACTATCTTATATTTATGACCTCTAATTTTGGACTCCCCTGCAACTGGAAACATTTTCTCTGTCTACCCTATCAAACCTTTTCATTATCTTAAATACCTCTATCAGGTCACCCCTCAGCCTTCTCTCTTCTAAAGAAAAGAGCCCCAGCCAGTTCAGCCTTTCCTGATAAGAAAAATTACTTTTTATAATGAAACTGTTTGACAGCAGGAGGTAGTTCTATACATTACATACACATTGTTATCATATGTTATATGTTACATGTGGTACATATCTATAGTGTACATAAATGGATCTTCTAGCCTTGCACTTCCTTTTGGTTGATGTGGACTGAAGCCTCTTGGCCACCATCAATACCCCTTTGTGATCAGCCATGGGCGTTTGTGCTTTAATACTGGGTAATGAGATCCCATTCATCTTTCCTCCCACAAATAAAGAGTGCTCCATCATAATGAAGAACTCCATCTGACAGATGATGAAATCCTGTCAAGGCTGAAAATCAGTTAAGAGAGGGAAATCAACCTGAACCTATGAATGGGAGGATCAGTTTAAATGCAAAAATAACTCCCCTTATCAGGAAGGTCCAGGTTTGATGATTGGTTTCTGCTGAGTGAGGTGATTTCACCCATAGCAGCAGTTATGAGCGCTCTGCAATTTGATTCAGAGGGGGGAAATCAGCCAGAGTTCCCACTTATGATTGCTATCCAGTGGTCCACGATTGCTCTAAAGTGCATGTGTGAACTTTAAGTAAGGAAAGGATCGGGTTCAGCTGTGATGATGCCCATGCTCAAACAGCCTGCCGACACTTACAGAACGATGCAAATACTGGAATGGTGACTGGTAATACTGGGGCAGCAGCTGAAGACCAGGTCTGGGGGTAGTGGTGGCAGCAACAAGGCACCCCACTTTCAGGGTAAGATGAAATATTGCTGCAGCAAGTACGGCTCAGGAGGGACCTCCAAAATGCAGAGCCTGAGGCCTGAATCGGGCCAAAGAGATAGGTGAATTTTTATTATTAAATTCAGGGCTGGAGGGAGTAATGGGACCACTTCGTTAAGACAATCAATCCCTCTGCACTTATTACTTTTGGGGCCTTCTTAGGGAACATCCCTTGGTCTCAGACGCTTTGTGTGGAATTCCAGCGGTGTGCCTCAGCAGGGCAGGCGCCCCTGTTGTGCCACTCTAAGCACCATGAATATTCTAATGATACCATCTCCAGGACCTGAGATGGGTTCTCTGGCGGGTCACAGTGACGGGCAGAAATCCTCATCCTGACGCACTTGTGCCAGCACCAACAGTGCCATGGAATTTCTAGGTTCAGCTTTTTTAAAAAAGCAAAATGTTATTGGTTCATCCAAATGAGATTCATGCAAACCATATATGACCATGTGTGACATAAATAATTTTATTTCATATGGTGAAAATGCAAGTCATTTTTTTTCTTTCTAATAAAATATATAATTTATGTTGACTAACTTATTTTCTGCTATTCAATTAGAGAAATTTTACACTGATTGTGTTGCAATCCTTCATCTTTCCATGTGGATATCATCGCACACCTGCCACATGCAGATCCTGGCTGTTGATGTCCACCTAAACACAGAGCAGCAGCAGCAGAGCGAAAGCCAGAGAAGTAATGGATACAATAGAGTGATTACGAGGCTGGAAGTCTTATTATAGGGTTCACAGAAGCTTTTCTCTCTTGGTTTCTGGTATCTCAGAATCCTATTAATGAGATTGCTACCTAATGCTCAGTGCTGGTGAACACTCACACCTTTTCATCACTCTCTCTACTTCTTAAATCACATTAACAAACCAGTAAGTCCGATTATTTAGAAACTTCAGTCAGCTTTTTCCATGAATTCCTCTTCACGATTAAATAAAAGAGCACAGTTTATGACAATTGTTTAAATACAAATCCACAATACACACTTGCATTAACCTTTCAATAGCTGTTGAGCTGAGAAATTGTGCAATGACTATATCCCCTTTAATAAATTCTACATCCCTGAAGTGTGATACTTTATTCATTTCAGCCAGGAAACATTAAAAAATTCATAAGATCCGCGACATATGAAAAATTTGGTTGAAGCCAAATAGTTCCAATAACGTCGTGTGCTTGGCACCATGGGGGGAATTTTCCAGCTTTGCATCCCTGTTGAGGAGCCTCACCCGCTGGGAGGGTAGGGCTCATGATTTTCTGACCATTTATTTAAGTGGAATGCACTCAAATCTCTGCAACGACCACCCAGTGAGGGACCTCGCCCGCTGGGAGTGCAATGGCAAGAAATTATCCCTCACGTAACCTCTCAAAGCTGTAAAGTCCAGGTTCATTTCTCAGATGGTTTAAATTCTATAAGGCACACCAGGATCTTATTTATATTCCATATATAAAGGTTAAGAAGAGCCTCAGTTGAAAGTCATTTGGAATATTTCACCATAACATAAATTTGATTTTTTTTCGCAGAAAAATAAAATCTTGATCACCTCATTTCTACATTTTATTGGGTGGAAAATAGTGGGAAGAGTGCCTGCAATTTCCTGATCTGTGCTCGCAGTGGGTCAGGCTCCGTTTTGGGATCATGATTTTGTAACATCGGCCCTATAGATCAAATAATGGCCCTCTTACACTTCCTCATCCTCTTCCAAGGTATTTTCCAGACTTATCTTCAGGTTCATCCTTTCCAACATCTCCGTCACAAAATCAACTTCTTTACACCTAGGAATCAAAAGAGTACATTAGAAACCTGTGATTTGTTCAATTGGAGAGTGGCAGTTGCTAACACTCACATTTCCAAACATCAGTGAGCCTGTGAGTGAAAACATTAATTTTAGCTAATCAGAGAAATGGGCCTCTGGACGGCCAGAATTACATTTTTCAGGTTTTTGATGGCTGTGGGAACTGAGCCAGGCTGGTTAAAAATTCAAAGGGGGTTAACTTCCTTGGGGTTTCTCCCACTCCGTCACTGTAACTTTGGTGGGAGTTCGACGGGAACCTCATTTAAATGGGGTTTCTGTTGAACCTCTGCCAAAGTTACAGCAGTGGAACAGGAGAAGATTTCCACTAGTTGCTATTTGTTACCTCACGTTGTAAACAGTTTGAGGTGTTCCTCCCCCATTCCCCCTCCCCACCCCCCCAACACTTGCTATCGAGACTAGCACAGGCCAAGTGGCAATTTGGTTGCAGTTCCAGGCGGTTGTTGGAGCCCTTGGAACAGTCCCACAGCACAAATTGTCAACTTCAGGAAAAGTGGGGGCTAAAAGGGGAAGAATTTTGGGACTAAAAAGTGAAGTGTCCACTACCTAATAGAAGATACTTTCATTTCAGTCATTCGTTTTAACTACATTGAACATCTAGTTTCAGGCCTGGAAGTTTTTTGGGTGCTAAGAGGCCTCCTAAGCCGCCAATATGGCACAGGTAGTGCACAATCATTATGAGCCGGAAATGCATCACCCGCCATTTTGGTAAAGGCCAAAATATTCGGCGAACAGTGCTCATGACTGATACATGCGTTAGGACATTTTCATGTGCAAATAACGGGCCTAATGCCTGCTTGAGGCCCCCACTGCAAGATTTGCCCTAAGGCAGCCGGCACCATTGCCAGCGCATTCAGGAAAACCAGGCATACATGTGGCCAACAGATGGTTCTTAAAGGGCCCGCCTCTTAGGCTGCAATCAACAAGGTAAGTTTTAAAAATATACTTAACTGAATGTGGTGCCGGGGTGGGCGGGGGAGTAGGATGCAAATGGCAACCCTTTATTATATGGCAGTTCCTTTCCCCCTGCCACCCTCCACTCCGATCACCGTCACTTCACCACCCCCTCTCTGATCACCACTGCTCCCTCCCGACCCGTCATCTTCCTTCCTAACTTACCTGAGGGCCGCTGCGATGCCAGCAACGGCCTGATCTTCAATCACAATTCACCAACAAGCCACCTGCTACTCTCTAGCAGCTTGCCAGCTTGATGAAAATGAGGCCCAAGGCCCAATATTGGGCACCCCTCAGGCCTCACCACTGAGGCGTGGGGATATAAATCCCCACCCGCCCAAAAGTGGGAGTGCCTGAATTGCTAGGCCTTGGGTCTCCACACAGATCTGGTGGCACTCCAATGCCATATGATAAGAGGTTGCCATCTGCATCCTACAGCAGCTCTATTCATTTCTGTGTAAATGTCAGAACTTCATGCCAACACACAGGTGAATCGAGAAGTGCCAAACCTGGAAAAGCAAGTCCAGCTGGGCACTGCTTTATACTGAAAGCATTCCCCAGCTTTTCCTTCCCTTTTAATACTCCAAACTAAGGAAGGAAGAAAGCAAAAAGGAACGAGTATAATGTAGTGAGTTAGAGGGTGGAATTAATCCTGTCAGATTGAAAATTAAATCAATAGTTTCATCCTAATTAATTTATCAACGTGTAGATTTATGATCAGTTACTGAAAATGCTAAAGTATTAATTTGATAACGTGAATCATTCCATGACTGCCTCACTTGAGCTGTTTCTGTAAATTGGAGATTTGCATTCTGAGCTGTTCGGTGAACTCCTCCTGTTCCTGAAACTCTCTTTGATTTTGTCTGTAATGAGCACCAAGCTGATCGATCTCTTCATCACTTTCAATCAATTGCTGTTTGAGAGTCTTTATACGCAAAAAAAGCTGTAAGAGACAATTCAAAAAACAACCATAAGGAATTAGAGGATATCGCACATTTCATCAGACAGAAAATGCTGCATTTCCTATTTTTTAATTTCAGATTTTTACCTTTTGCAATTTTTATTTTTTAACATCCATACGAACTAAAGCCTTCTCTCTGACCACACTGTATCAGTACTCCACAGAAGAGATCAGAAACATCCCATGTATTGCCTAAGAATCAGGAGTACTGCTCACTTTGGAAGAATAGATTTTCAACAGTCACAACTTCTTTGTTGTGAGGCAAGATGACAGGGTAGATTTTCCTCTTTGTTGCACTTGGGGAGTTAAGTTAGGAGGGACCGTAAGTATTACAGATGGGAGCAGGAAGCTGCAAAGCGGCTTAGACAGATTAAGTGAGTGGGCAAAACTATGGCAAATGGGGTTCAAAGTGTGAGGTCATCTCCTAAGGACCCAAGAAAGATAAATCAGTGTATTTTCTAAATGGTAAGAAACTAGGAAATGTAGAGGAGCAAAGAGATTGGGGAGTCAAAATAGACAAATCATTTAAAGCTTATAAACAGGTATAAAAATCAATCAAAAAAGCTAATGGAATGTTGGCCTTTATCTCAAGGCTGGAATACAAAGGGGAGGAAGTGATGCTTCAGCTGTACAAAGCCTTGGTCAGACCCCATCTGGAGTACTTCATTTAGTTTTGGGCACCGCACTTCAGGAAGGAAACATTGGCCTTGGAGGGAGTACAGCGCAGATTCACCAGAATAATACCAGGGGTTAGAAACCTAAATTATGAGGGCAGGTTGCATAAACTTGGCTTGTGTTCCCTTGAGTTTAGAAGATTGAGGGGTGATCTGATCGAGGTGTTTAAAATGTTAAAAGGATTTGATAGGGTAGATACGGAGAAATTATTTCCTCTGGTGGAGAAATCAAGAACAAGGGGGCATAATCTTAAAATTAGAACTCGGCCTTTCAGGAGCGAAATCAGGAAGCACTTTTTCACACAAAGGGCAGTAGAAATCTGGATCTCTCTCCTCCAATTTCTTTTTAAATTTAGCTTTTTGATTGGCTTCCTGTTGCTTTCTACCCTCATGACTAACTTGAATATCAAAATTTATGGCCACTGGGTCCTAAATGTTTCCCAACTTCTACTTTGATAACGAGGGGCAAAAGCAGCGAGGGTTCAAGCTGCTGACTGCTATCCAGTGACTCCAGCTGTGAGTGAGTGGATGTTGCGAGTGAACAGGATTGGACAGGGTTAAGATAGTCCCGGTGATTAAATAGCCTGCCAGCATTCATTGGCTAGGCTTACACATTAAAAATGCACACTTGGGCAAAGTACCAGAGGGCAGCCTGGGCCTGTGTAACTATATTATGAACATAGGAACATAAGAAATAGGAGCAGGAGTAGGCCACACGGCCCCTCAAGCCTGCTCCGCTATTCAATAAGATCATGGCTGATCTTCGACCTCAACTCCACTTTCCCGCCCGATCCCCATATCCCTTGATTCCCTTAGAGTCCAAAAATCTATCGATCTCACCCTTGAATATATTCAATGATTCAGCAACCACAGCCCTCTGGGGTAGAGAATTCCAAAGATTCAAAACCCTCTGAGTGAAGAAATTCCTCCTCATCTCAGTCTTAAATGGCCGACCCCTTATCCTGAGACTATGCCCCCTAGTTATAGACTCTCCAGCTAGTGGAAACAACCTCTCAGCATCTACCCTGTCAAGCTCCCTCAGGATCTTATACGTTTCAATGAGATCACCTCTCATTCTTCTAAACTCCAGAGAGTATAGACCCATTTTACTCAACCTCGCCTCATAGGACAATCCTCTCATCCCAGGAATATTGCAACGTGAGTCTGCACCTTCCGGGGCGGGGGGTGGGGGGAGGGGGAAGAATTTGGGAAAGACTGCTTTGGTAGAGCGGAGAAAGTTGGAGGGAGCAAATAGGAAAAACAAAACAGCCAGATCACCCCTCAATCTTCTATACTCAAAGGAACACAAGCCAAATTTATGCAACCTGCCCTTGTAGTTCCTACATTTGTATAATAAACAGACGGTGTAATATTAAAAACATTGGAAATGCGCAACTGGTTGGCAGGGCCTCTGAAAGAAACATAGGTTATAAATTCAGGTGGAATTTCAGAGTCACTGTTGTTTTTTGTTACAGAGGCTGTTTAATAGTCCAGTGTGATACCTGATTCCTGTCCTCCTCAAACTGCTGGCGATCTTCATCGATTTCCTGTGTCAGCTCCTGCACTTTCTTCTCCATCTTGTGAACAAGGGCCAGCAGCACAGCTTTCTCCCTAGGGCACAACAGATTAAAATCACCTCACTCCTCCGAAAACAATCAATAATAAACTAGCTGGGGCTTAGGAAGTGCAATATGTCACCTTATTGGCCTCTTGCGCATCCTCGATTTTCATCGCTCCACTAGAAGTAAGGGAACATTTAGAATCCAGCTGCCTAGGCCCTAAGCTCTGGAATTCCCTCCCTAAACCTCTCTGCCTCTCTACCTCTCTCTCCTCCTTTAAGACGCTCTTTAAAACCCACCTCTGACCAAGATTTTGGTCACCTGTCCTAATATCTCCTTATGTGGCTCGGTGACAAATTTTGTTTGATAACGCTCCTGTGAAGTGCCTTGGGATGTTTTACTATGTTAGAGGCGCTATATAAATGCAAGTTGTTGTTGTTTGTTATTATTGCATCACATTAAATGATAATCTGGATTCTAATCTCACTATTGGCCATTAAACGTGGACCAACTCCAATTGGCAAGTTCTTGATATTAGTGGAGTATTGGATAGAATGGAGACAAGGCTCCTACCAGTTCCTATATTACAACTGTGACTACACTCCAAAAGTACTCAATTGGCTGTGAAGCACTTTGGGATGTCCTGAGGTTGTGAAATGCACTATATAAATGCAAGTTCTTTCTTTATTCTTTTACCATCCTCTGAAATCCAGTCGATGTCTGTTCAAACCAATCAGGTAACCAACACAAATGCTGGACAATTCGAAGGGATCTCAATACAGCACATAATTACTGTAACTAAGCTGTAAACACAATTTACAGCACAGTGGAGAAGCATAAAAGGATAAGTCAGGGAGTGTTTGGGTGGTGGTGAGGGGAGACGTAATGAATTCAGTTGGAAAGAGAAGATGCAGGTGAACAGATGGAAAAGAAGATGAAATTAGCAGAATGGCTAAGTGACAAGACCAAAACATTTTTCAGGGAAGCAGGAGAAACTGAAGATATACATGGATTAAACTAATAGAAAGAAGATTCTATAAGTAGGAATCAAGAAAGAGATAAAATACAAAATGTAAGGCTGAAAACAGTAGCAAACACTTGAACCAGAAAGAAAGGGAAATATTGTGAGACAATTCAGAAGAAGAAAATTTAAGGGTTTTGATACAATAAATAAGGAGAAACTATTTCCACTGGCAAGAGGGTTGGTAACCAAGGACACAGGTTTAAGGTAATTGGCAAAAGAACCACAGAAGAGGTGAGGAGAAATGCCTTTAAGCAGTGAGTTGTTATGATCTGGAATGCACTGCCTGAAAGGTGGTGGAACAGATACAACAGTAACTTTCAAAAAGGAATTGGATAAATACTTGAAAAGGAAAATTTTGCAGGGCTATGTGGAAAGAGCAGGGGAGTGGGACTAATTGGACAGCTCTTTCAAAGAGCCAGCATTGGCACAATAGGCCAAATGGCCTCCTTCTGTGCTGTATCATTCTATATCAAAGAATAAGAGGTAAAGGAGGAACTTTACATGGCTAGAAATTGAAAATTCTAGATAATCAAAGTGAATGGCAAATGTGATTGTTAGTTATAAGATGGGTTTAATATTGGTTTACATCAGAAGTAGTTTAGAAATTGTTGCTGTATTTATTAAACCTTAATCTGAATATTTTATAATGGTGTAAAAAGAGTATGTAAGGATCAATGTTATGATTTTCAACCATTAATTTTAATGGATGGAACATTACATAGATCACACATCAAGCACGCGGATATCCGTGACCAAATGTTATGTGTCTTCCTGTCACGTGAAGCTCCGCATGGAGGGCTGAGTTGTAAAATGTATCCAATAAATATTTAGTTTAAGCCGGTAGTTAAAGTTACCCAATTTCCTATCTGTGTTTATAATAAATTCAAATATAACGATAAGCAATTTCAATCTTTCATAACATATAGTGTGTGGTATCAAGTCTATAGGTTAGTCAGAGCCCAACCACAGCACTTGTTACAGCAGGAGACTGTGCAATGAGTCCTGATTTCACACAGTGAGGATGTAGTGAGCTCTTGTACACCATTTAATCGCTGTGTCTTTTTCAGAAGCCCATGAAAACAAACAAACTGAAAAATAAATGAAGTACTTTTGCTCCTTGTGTAGATGGTCCTCCAGCTCCAAGAGCCTCATCTCCCATGAGCATTGTCTCGAGTTCTCCAGCTTCTTTACCTGAAGGCGAAGTTCTTTATTCTAAGGGCAATTCAGAAACATTAAATGAACAAACAGGAAAAATTACTTTACAAAATACTGAAATATAAGTGAATCTGATGACTGCAATGCAGCTGGAGCATGATAAGTATTTTGGTCAACAGCACCATCTGTTGTATATGTCTTGTACTGTTTGAGATTGAATATAACTTTTTTTCAAATGATTATCAACATTTCTTCTCAACGCAAGTGTTCCAAAGTTCCGGCACTAACAAATTCTTGTTCAGGGTGGTATCAAAATTTCATAAGTAATTGCTTCTCCTTTGCTTTTTTTATTCTTTCTGAGCCCCTTAAAACTCCTTGCCTTCCCTCAGTTTTTTTCATACTGCCTACAATATTCAGGTTTCTGAAACCCAAGCTTACATAGAATTATACAGAATTACATAGTCTACAGCACAGAAACAGGCCATTTAGCCCAACTGGTCGATGCCGGCATTTATGCTCCACATGAGCCTCCTGCTACCCCATTTCATCTAACCCTATCTGCATATCCTTCTATTCCTTTCTCCCTCATGTTCTTATCTAGCTTCCCCTTAAATGCATCTATGTTAGTCACCTCAACTAATCCTTGTGGTAGCGAGTTCCACATTCTTACCACTCTTTGGGTAAAGAAGTTTCTCCTGAATTCCCTATTGGATTTATTAGTGACTATCTTATATTTATGGCCCCTAGTTTTGGTCTCCCCCATAAGTGGAAACATCTTCTCCACATCTACCCTATCAAACCTTTTCATTATCTTAACGACCTCTATCAAGTCATCCCTCAGCCTTCTCTTTTGTAGAGAAAAGAGCCCCAGCAGGTTCAGCCTTTCCTGATAAGTATATCCTCTCAATTCTGGTATCATCCTTGTGAATCTTTTTTGCACCTCCTCCAGAGCCTCTATATCCTTTTTATAATAAGGAGACCAGAACTGAGAACAGAAGTGTTGTCTAATCAAGGTTCGATACAAGTTTAACATAACTTCTCTGTTTTTCAATTCTATCCCTCTATAAATAAACCCCTGTGGTTCGTTTGCTTTTTTAATGGCCTTATTAACCTGCATAACAACTTTCAGTGATTTGTGTGTCACTACTTCCTGATTTACCTCAATGTTTATTATTATGCTTTTTAAAAATTCATTCTAAGGGCCTTGATGTCGCAGGCATTTATTGCCCATTCCTAGAGAAGGTGCTGGTGGGCCTTGATGTCGCAGGCATTTATTGCCCATTCCTAGAGAAGGTGCTGGTGGGCCTTGATGTCGCAGGCATTTATTGCCCATTCCTAGAGAAGGTGCTGGTGGGCCTTGATGTCACAGGCATTTATTGCCCATTCCTAGAGAAGGTGCTGGTGGGCCTTGATGTCACAGGCATTTATTGCCCATTCCTAGAGAAGGTGCTGGTGGGCCTTGATGTCACAGGCATTTATTGCCCATTCCTAGAGAAGGTGCTGGTGGGCCTTCTTCTTGAATAGCAGTTTGAGACAACTGAGTGGCTTATTAGGCCACTTCAGAGGGCAGTTAAGAGTCAACCACGCTGGTATGGGACTGGAGTCAGATATAGGCCAAACCCTGGTGGTGTCCTACACTATGTGCTTTGGCCCTTCACCTTGGTTTCTCTATATAAAAAATATGATAACTGTTTTGATTTGGTGCTCAAAATCCAAACTGCCAAGACATCACATGATTGGCCATGTGTTGCTCCATAACGTGTCTTACATTAAAACATTAGAATTTACTTTGGTTTGTTTCCAAAGCTACTGATTTGTATTATTTTTGCCCGCTCTTCACCCCTAAATTCTTCATTACACACTTTTCCTGATCCTGGAAAAGATGAACAAAGTCTTTCCCTATTAACTCCATCAAAACCCTGCAGAATTTTAAAACCTCTAATAAATCTGCCCCAGAGGAAATAGCCCCAGCATCTCAAGTCTCTCCTTGTAACTATAATACTTCGGGCGCTAAATTGGGCCGTGTAGCGCCCGTTGTTTCGGTGCTACGCGGCCTCTCCGACATCCAAGATGGCGTCTTGGATGCGCACGCACATTTCCTGCATGACGTGCACCAGACACTACCTTGGTATAGGAGTTAGCGCAGGAACATATAACAAACGCTGGAATCATGTAAAGTAGGGAGAAAATGGATACAATTAGTGTGCAACAATGATTTAAAGTGATAGACACCATTTTGGGACTTAACGCTCAACTCAACGCACATTCTTAACCCCGACCATCTGAACATGTCTTCGAGTGCCTGGAGGACCCCCCCCCACCAGCGCTATTTAAAGGGACCATGCAGGATTTGCAGGATTTACAGGTTAGTGGATGGATTATTGATTCTGGCTGCCGAGACATTTGCAACTGTTTTTGGAGGTCTCCTGGACTTCAATACCAGGACCCGGGGACATAGCCTAACATTTAGAGCCAGGACATGCAGGAGAGAAATTAGGAAATGCTTCCACACACAAAGGGTGGGAGATGTTGGGAACGCTCTTCTGCAGACGGCAGTTGATGCTAGCTCAATTGGATTGACAGAAGACAGAGGGTGGTTGTAGAGGGTTGTGTTTCAAACTGGAGGCCTGTGACCAGCGGTGTGCCTCAGGGATCGGTGCTGGGTCCGCTGTTATTTGTTATTTATATTAATGATTTGGATGAAAATTTAGGAGGCATGGTTAGTAAGTTTGCAGATGACACCAAGATTGGTGGCATTGTGGACAGTGAAGAAGGTTATCTAGGATTGCAACGGGATCTTGATAAATTGGGCCAGTGGGCCAATGAATGGCAGATGGAGTTTAATTTAGATAAATGTGAGGTGATGCATTTTGGTAGATCGAATCGGGCCAGAACCTACTCCGTTAATGGTAGGGCGTTGGGGAGAGTTATAGAACAAAGAGATCTAGGAGTACAGGTTCATAGCTCCTTGAAAGTGGAATCACAGGTGGATAGGGTGGTGAAGAAAGCATTCAGCATGCTTGGTTTCATTGGTCAGAACATTGAATACAGGAGTTGGGATGTCTTACTGAAGTTGTACAAGACATTAGTAAGGCCACACTTGGAATACTGTTTACAGTTCTGGTCACCCTATTATAGAAAGGATATTATTAAACTAGAAAGAGTGCAGAAAAGATTTACTAGGATGCTACCGGGACTTGATGGTTTGACTTATAGGGAGAGGTTGGATAGACTGAGACTTTTTTCCCTGGAGAGTAGGAGGTTTAGGGGTGATCTTATAGAAGTCTATAAAATAATGAGGGGCATAGATAAGGTAGATAGCCAAAGGTAGGGGAGTCTATAACGAGGGGGCATAGATTTAAGGTGAGAGGGGAGAGATAAAAAAGGGTCCAGAGGGGCAATTTTTTCACTCAAAGGGTGGTGAGTGTCTGGAACGAGCTGCCAGAGGCAGTAGTAGAGGCGGGTACAATTTTGTCTTTTAAAATGCATTTGGACAGTTACATGGGTAAGATGAGTATAGAGGGATATGGGCCAAGTGCAGGCAATTGGGACTAGCTTAGTGGTATAAACTGGGCGACATGGACAGGTTGGGCCGAAGGGCCTGTTTCCATGTTGTAAACTTCTATGATTCTATGATTCTAATTGTGAATGTTAAATCTGAGATTATTAGTTTTCTGTAAACCAAGGGTATTAAGGGATATAGGGCTAAGGCAGGTATATGGAGTTAGGTTATAGGACCACTATGGATCTCAATGAATGGTGGAACAGGCTTGAGGGGCTAAATGCCACTTGCTGCCTCTTGATATGCGCCACCTTCTCCTGCAAGAAAGCGGGACGTGTGTCTGGGTGATGTGCCTGTCATGGTTGAATAGCTGCCAGTGTGTGTGGCCTGTGAGTTGTGGGTGGGCGGCTTGAAATAGTGGTAATGCGTAAGGGTGAGAGGAAGCATCTGATTGGAAGAGTTGAGTACTGAAGGGAAGAGTTTATTGGTATGTGGGTGATGGGGGTGTAGTGCGTGGTGTAGTTGATAGAAGATGCCACTTGACAGTTGACCTCACTCACCTTGACCACTCATGTCAAAGCATTGAACTTCTTCCTGCACTGCATCCATGTTCATGATGCTGTGCACCTGGCATTGTAAGTTCAAATCCCACTAAGGTAAGTTGGGAAATTAAATTTACCATTTGTGGCCAGATAAAATAACCATATAAAAACCCAACTGGTTTACTAATGTCTTTCAGGGAAGGGAGCTGCCACTCCTACCAGGTCTGGCATACATGAGACACCAGTTCCACAGTACATGGTTGACTCTTAATGTCCCTAGGCAATGAAGGATGGGCAATAAATGTGGCCTTGCCAGTGTTGTAAGTTTCCTGAGAACAAATATATAAAAAGTGCCCCATGTCTAAGTCCAAATCATCTACATGTACTGAGAACAATAGTGGACCCAGCACCAACACCTAATCCCTAACTACTAATTCCAATCTGAAAAAGTCCAATAAATTTAAACCAATTTGACTAGCACTTTGGCTTTTTTTTTATTCGTTCACGGGATGTAGGCGTCGCTGGCGAGGCCGGCATTTATTGCCCATCCCTAATTGCCGTTGAGAAGGTGGTGGTGAGCCGCCTTCTTGAACCTCTGCAGTCCGTGTGGTGAAGGTTCTCCCATAGTGCTGTTAGGATGGGAGTTCCAGAATTTTGACCCAGCGACGATGAAGGAACGGCGATATATTGTCAAGTCGCGATGGTGTGTGACTTGGAGGGGAACGTGCAGGTGGTGTTGTTCCCATGTGCCTGCTGCCCTTGTCCTTCTAGGTGGCAGAGGTCGCGGGTTGGGGAGGTGCTGTCGAAGAAGCCTTGGTGAGTTGCTGCAGTGCATCCTGTGGATGGTATACACTGCAGCCACTGTGCGCCAGTGGTGAAGGGAGTGAATGTTTAGGGTAGTGGATGGAGTGCCAATCAAGCAGGCAAGTGGAGAGTATTCCATCACACTCCTGACTTGTGCCTTGTAGATGGTGGAAAGGCTTCGGGGAGTCAGGAGGTGAGTCACTCGCCGCAGAATACCCAGCCTCTGACCTATTCTTGCAGCCACAATATTTATGTGGCTGGTCCAGTTAAGTTTCTGGTCAATGGTGACCCCCAGGATATTGATGGTGGGGGATTCGGTGATGGTAATGCCATTGAATGTCAAGGGCAGGTGGTTAGACTCTCTCCTGTTGGAGATGGTCATTGCCTGGCACTTGTCTGGCACGAATGTTACTTGCCACTTATGAGCTCAAGCCTGGATGCTGTCCAGGTCTTGCTGCATGTGGGTTCGGACTGCTTCATTATTTGAGGGTTTGCGAATGGAACTGAACACTGTGCAATCATCAGCGAACATCCCCATTTCTGACCTTATGATGGAGGGAAGGTCATTGATGAAGCAGCTGAAGATGGTTGGGCCTAGGACACTGCCCTGAGGAACTCCTGCAGCAATGTCCTGGGGCTGAGATGATTGGCCTCCAACCACTACCATCTTCCTTTGTGCTCGGTCGGATTCCAGCCACTGGAGAGTTTTCCCCCTGATTCCCATGGACTTCAATTTTACTCGGGCTCCTTGGTGCCACACTCGGTCGAATGCTGCCTTGATGTCAAGGGCAGTCACTCTCAGCTCACCTCTGGAATTCAGCTCTTTTGTCCATGTTTGGACCAATTATCTTTATTTGAAATCAACATAAATTGAAGGGCTCGACTTGAAACACCAGGACTCATTAAAGAATCAAGGGGAGTGATAGGCTCGCATGCTGAGGTCCAGAGAGAATGTAGCTCTTGGGCCACATTTACATATGCATGATTTGACTCCCGCCCGAACCAGTCAGGAATCATTACCTGGCCGGCGGGCGAGAGCGAGAATTCTAGTGGCAGGAGACTGCGGGAATGGTCCCCAGCAAAGATAAGTCCATCAGAGGGCTCCAGGAGAGGAACCTTCATCAAGGGATGGGCGGGGTGAGGGAAGCTCTTCCTGGCCCACAAGGGAACTAAAAAAGAATTACAAACTTACTTTGCAGCCTAAATGTTTGCACTCAAGTCTCTGGTGGGGGCTTGAACCCACACTCTTCTGACTCAGAGGCAAGAGTGCTGCCACGACTGATACTTTATTGATAGTTTGAAAAAGAACAAGCCTCCTGGTATTGATAATATTAACTGCAGAGTTGTTGCAGGTGGGTGAGGGACATTCTGTGAAAGTATTGCAAAGGCTGTTTAACAAAATTCGTAAAGAAAAGCAAGTACCTGAAGATTGGGGAAAGGCAACAATAATACCAATCGTCAAAAAAAGAAGACAAGAGCGAATGCAATAATTACAGAGGAATCAGCTTACTGGGCTTACAGCTGACCCGGAGAAGTATTTACTAAGACAACAGCATAGGAGAATCAAAAAATACGTGGAAGTGATGCTGCATGAAGATTAAGCAGTTTTTAGAACATTACGAATCACTGTTTTACGAATCAACTGTTTGTGATTAGACAGATTTCGGGGAAATTAATAGAACACAAACCTGTTGGTAATTTGCGTGCCCGATTTGCGGTCCGTATAAATTTCCATCCATTCAAAGTAATTTTAACAGAGAGAAAATTATACAGAGGATAAATCAGGCGTGCTGACGGTCACACCCAAATTCCCAATATGCACTCCCATCACGTGAAGCTAGACACTAGGCACTAAATCGTAAAATTTATCCCTAACTTCTAAGAGAAAAAATTAGTTTTAATCTCTGATCTCACTTGAAGACTGTTAATTTAAATCTTGTTTGCAACTAATTGAAACCTCTGCTGCCCGTTAGTTACTGACCCGAACATCACTTTATTCTTTGTTTTCCCATAATCCACCGTTCCTCTAATCCTATACGATTCCTATAATCCTATATGATTGGTTGGACCTTTCGGACAGTACCTGTCTCTCCAAAGATGCTTTCCAACACTTCAGTTCCCCTTGGGCTGTCTGTTCCTCTATTAGTTTGTTCTGTAACTGTTTGATCTGTAAAGAAAATTAAATTAACATTATTCATCCGACCACAACATAAGTATCTCAGAAGGTATTTCACGCATAGGGTATCAACAATAGAGACGGTCATTTAACAATCAATAAGTCAACATGGCAGAACATTACAGTGACTGTGGCAATGACTTGTTTCAGCTTCATACCCCATTGCTGTATCATTTTGGCTGCAAAGCTCCTCCGATATCAAAATTGCACTCCTGTCATTAACAGGCTACATAGCTTAGTGGGTATAGTACTGGACTAGTAACCCAGAGACCGCGGGTTTAAATCCTACCATCGTAAGTTAATTTGTGAATGCCAGATTGTTGTAAAAATCAAATGCAACTGGTTCACAAATGTCCTTCAGGATAGGGCCCTACCCACCCTACCTAGCTGGCCTACATCTGGCTCTAGTCCCACACAATGTCCTCAGGGCAACTCGGGATGTGCATCAAATATCACCTCAACCCTGATTTTGCAAGATAACTTAAAATCCAACAGATACTCAAATATTCTTGGTTGCTTTCGACACTGATCAAGATTAATTCTCTTTACAAAAAGGATCATCATCTTCAAAGGACCACAGTCACTACCACCCTCTTAAGAACAGTTTCCTTCCTATGATTAGGTGACCTGGCTTTGTGCCCCTATTTTGTCAGTGTGGTGATACAGTACCACAGTACATTGAAGCACTAATCTGCAGGCACACAGCTTCAACCCTTCACTTCACCATTCACCGTAGGGGGAGCTTCTGACCTTCACTCTGCACCTCCCCACAGAGGCCTCATCAGCAGGCTGCTGAAAAGTGCCATAGGTGAAGGAGGCCAGGAAGAGGTCATTCACTTGGCTTCTTTGACACAAATGCTTTGTGGCTCAGTGAGATGTGTACAGAAAGAGACAGAAGCAAAGAACAGGGAGACTTGTAAAAAAAATTGTTAGAGGCAGAAACTTTATGTTGAATGGCATTTGTAGCGACATAAAAAAAGCCAGGTGCTATGCTATCTTTAATAGCTCGCTGGAGTTGGGGATGTTCCCTTCGACTGGAAGGAGGTTAACGTAGTTCCAATTTTTAAAAAATGGGATAAGGCAGAACTGAGTAACTATAGGCCCATTAGCTTGACATCAGTAATTGGTAAGATGCTCAAAGGAATCATTAGGGATGCACTATATGACCCCTTAGATACAGAAAGACATATCAGGGACAACTAACTTGGATTCTGGAAAAGAATGTTATGTCTTGCCAATTTGATTGATTTTTTTTTGAAGAAGTCACCAGGCTAGTGGATGAGGGTTACCCGGTGGACATTGTCTACCTGGACTTTCAGAAAGCTTTTAATAAGGTACCGCATAAGAGGCTTCTCAACAAGGTAGAATCTTGTGGAATAATTGGTAAACTGGCTGAATTGGCAGATAATAGTTGTCAATGCATTTGGAGCTGGTTGGAGACTGGTTGCCAGTGGTAACCTGCAGGGATCGGTGTTAGGGCCTTTGCTATTTACTATTATCATTAATGATTTAGTTGTGGGTGTTGGGGGAATGATCCGCAAGTTTGTGGACGATACCAAGATATTAGTTAGCACTCTTGTAGTGGATGCTCAACTACTACAAGCAAATCTAGATGTTCTGGGGATTGGGCCTGTGTTTGGCAAATGATGTTAAACTTAGAAAAATGTAGTGCTATGCACATGGGCGGGCCAAATGCTAAACATACATACACCCGACAGGGAAAAGAATTAAAGCCAGTGGTGTAAGAAAGAGGTGTTTTAATGCATCAATCGCTAAAGGTTGCTAACAAAAGAAAAATCAGGATAGGGATAGGGCCACTAAGGGATACGCATGATAAACTTACAGGCAATGACAGTGAAATGGCAGAAATATTAAATAATTATTTTGCCTCAGTATTTACCAGGGAGACTAACATGGTGGGCATGACATTGGAAGAAGAGATCAAAAAAGATGTAAAAACATTTAAGATAGAAAATTAATAAACTAATCAAACTTAGAGAGGATAAAACCCCTGGTCTGGATGGATTGCATCTGGGCATATAAAAGAAGTTAGGGAGGAGATAGTAGAGGCATGATTACATATATATAAAAAATCATTAGAACAGGGAATAGTGCCAGAGGACTGGCGGACAGCTAATGTTATTTCTATATTTAAAAAGGGCGATAGAGCCAGTCCAGGAACCTATAGACCAATTAACTTAATGTTGGTGGTAGGAAAGATAATGGAATCCTTACTCTAGAAACCGAAAATATAATAAAGAATATACAACACGGATTTCAAAAGGAAAGGTCATGCTCGACCAACCTTATTAAATTCTTTAAACAAGTAACAGAAAGGATATGCAAGGGTAATGCAGTAGGTGTAATATATTTGGATTTTCAAAAGGCCTTCGATAAGTTAGACTCATGACTAAGGTCAGAGCATGTGGAGTCAGGGGATAAGTAGCAGAATGGATAGCAAGCTGGCTGTGAAACAGAAAACAGAGAGTAGGGGTTAAACATAGTTACTCAAACTGGCAAAAGATGGAAAGTGTTGTTTTTGAAACCATTGTTGTTCACCATTTACATAAACGATTTGGACTCCAGAATCGGAAATACAATTTCAAAATTTGCAGACAACATCTAATGGGGGATATGGTTAATACCGAAGAGGACTGCGAAAAAATACAGGAAGGCATTAATAAACTTGCAGAATGGGCGTGTAAATGGCAAATTAATTTCAATATATCGTGAGGTATTACATTTTGGTAGGAAGAATAAAGGAGCCACATACTGCTTGGATAATAAGAGTCTAAATGGGGTGGAGGAGCAGAGGGATCTGGGGGTACAGATACAAAATCACTAAAAGTGGCGATGTAGCTTAATAAGGCCATAAAAAAAGCAAACAAAGCATTGGGGCTCATTTCCAAAGGGATAGAATTGAAAAGCAGAGAAGTAATGATAAACTTGTATAGAATCTTGATTAGACCACACTTGGAGTACTGTGAACAGTTCTGGTCTCCATATTATTAAAAGGATATAGAGGCACTTGAGAATGTGCAAAAAAGATTTACTCGGATAATACGAGGACTGAGAGGTTAAACCTATCAGGAAAGATTGAACAGACATGGGCTCTTTCCTCTGGAAAAGAGAAGACTGAGGAGTGGCCTGATGGAGGTCTTTAAGATTATAAAAGGGTTTGATAGGATAAACATAGAGAAGATGTTTCCACTTGCAGGTGAGACCAGAACTAGGAGCCATAAATATAAGATAGACCAGAACTTAGAAAACTTAACTTAGAAAAATGTAGTGTTATGCACGTGGACGGGCCAAATGCTAAACATACATGCACCCGACAGGGAAAAGAATTAAAGCCAGTGGTGTAAGAAAGAGATCTGGGTGTTTTAATGCATCAATTGCTAAAGGTTGATAACAAAAGAAAAATCAGGATAGGGATAGGGCCACTAAGGGATACACATGATAAACTCACAGGCAATGACAGTGAAATGGCAGAAATATTATATAATTACTTTGCCTCAGTATTTGCTAGGGTGACTAACATGGTGGGCATGACATTAGAAGAAATCAAAAAAGATATAAAGACATTTAAGATAGAAAGGGGGGAGATAATTGATAAACTAATCAAACTTAGAGAGGATAAAACCCCTGGTCCGGATGGATTGCATCTGCGCATAATAAAAGAAGTTAGGGTAAAGATAGCAGAGGCACTATTACACATATATAAAAATTCATTAGAACAGGGAATAGTGCCAGAGGACTGGTGGGCATCTAATATTATTATATTTAAAAAGGGAGATACAACCAGTCCAGGGAATTATAGACCAATTAGCTTAACATCAGTGGTAGGAAAGATAATGGAATCCTTACTCAAAGATGTAATTGAGAAACATCTAGAAACCGAAAATATAATAAAGAATAATCAGCACAGATTTCAAAAGGGAAGGTCATGCTTGACCAACTTTATTGAATTCTTTGAAGAAGTAACAGAAAGGATAGACAAAGGTAATGCAGTAGGTGTAATATATTTGGATTTTCAATAGGCCTTCTATAAGGCACCACATAGTAGACTCATGACCAAGTTCAGAGCATGTGGAGTCAGGGAACAAGTGGTGGGATGGACATCAAGCTGGCTACAAAACAGATTAGGGGTTAAAGATAGTTACTCAAACTGGCAAAAGGTGGGAAGTGGTGTTCCACAAGGATTGGTGCTGAGACCTCTGTTGTTCACCATTTACATAAACGATTTGGACTGGGGAATCAGAAGTACAATTTCAAAATTTGCAGACGACATCAAATTGAGGTGTATAGCTAATACTGAAGAGGACTGCGACTAAATACAGGAAAACATTAATAAACTTGCAGAATGGGCGTGTAATTGGCAAATTAATTTCAATATATTGTGAGGTATTACATTTTGGTAGGAAGAAAAAGGGAGCCACATACTGCTCGGACAATAAAAGTCTAAATGGGATAGAGGTGCAGAGGGATCTGGGGACACAGATACACAAATCATTAAAATTAGTAATGTAGGTTAATAAGGCCATAAAAAAAGCAAACCAAGCACTGGGGTTCATTTCCAGAAGGATAGAATTGAAAAGCAGAGAAGTTATGTTAAACTTGTATAGAACCTTGGTTAGACCACATTTGGAGTACTGTGAACAGTTCTGGTCTCCATACTTTGAAAAGGATATAGAGGCATTGGAGAATGTGCAAAAAAGACTTACTAGCATAATACCAGAACTGAGGGGTTATACCTCTCAGGAACGATTGAACAGGCTGGGGCTCTTTTCTCTTGAAAAAATAAGGCTGAGGGGTGGCCTGATAGAAGTCTTTAAGATTATGAAAGCATTTAATAGGGTAGATGTAGAGAAGATGTTTCTACTTGCAGGTGAGACCAGAACTAGAGTCATAGAGTCATAGAGTTATACAGCACGGATAGAGGCCCTTCGGCCCATCGTGTCCGCGCCGGCCATCAAGCCCTGTCTACTCTAATCCCATATTCCAGCATTTGGTCCGTAGCCTTGTATGCTATGGCATTTCAAGTGCTCATCCAAATGCTTCTTGAATGTTGTGAGGGTTCCTGCCTCCACAACCCTTTCAGGCAGTGAGTTCCAGACTCCAACCACCCTCTGGGTGAAAAAGTTCTTTCTCAAATCTCCTCTAAACCTCCCGCCTTTTACCTTGAATCTATGTCCCCTTGTTATAGAACCCTCAACGAAGGGAAAAAGCTCCTTAGTATCCATCCTATCTGTGCCCCTCATAATTTTGTACACCTCAATCATGTCCCCCCTCAGCCTCCTCTGCTCCAAGGAAAACAAACCCAATCTTCCCAGTCTCTCTTCATAGCTGAAGCGCTCCAGCCCTGGTAACATCCTGGTGAATCTCCTCTGCACCCTCTCCAAAGCGATCACATCCTTCCTGTAGTGTGGCGACCAGAACTGCACACAGTACTCCAGCTGTGGCCTAACCAGTGTTTTATACAGCTCCATCATAACCTCCTTGCTCTTGTATTCTATGCCTCGGCTAATAAAGGCAAGTATCCCATATGCCTTCTTTACCACCTTATCTACCTGTTCCGCCGCCTTCAGGGATCTGTGAACTTGCACACCAAGATCCCTCTGACCCTCTGTCTTGCCTAGGGTCCTCCCATTCATTGTGTATTCCCTTGCCTTGTTAGTCCCTCCAAAGTGCATCACCTCGCACTTTTCCGGGTTAAATTCCATTTGCCACTGTTCCGCCCATCTGACCAACCCATCTAGGGGCCATAAATATGAAATAGTCACTAAGAAATCCAATAGGGAATTCAGGAGAAACTTCTTTACCCTGAGAGTGGTTAGAATGTGGAACTCGCTACCACAAGCAGTAGTTGAGGCGACTAGCGTAGATACATTTAAGCAGAAACCAGATAAACACATGGGGGAGAAAGGAATAGAAGGATATGCTGATAGGATTAGATGAAGTAGGAAGGGAGGAGGCTCTTGTGGAGCATAAACACTGGCATGGACGTGTTGGGCCGAATGGCCTGTTTATGTGCTGTAAATTCTATGCAATTCTGTGTAAGATTCATGACCAATCTCATGAAGCTATAGCTAAAGAAAATAGGGTTCTAACATGTATTCACAGGACAATTCAGTACAAAACAAAGCATACCATTTTGTCTTTGTACAAGACCTTGGTTAGGCCTCAGTTAGAATACTTTGTCCAATTTTGGTCTCTTCACATGGTGGGGAATATTGAAGCTTTGGCAAGGGTGCAGAGAAGGACTGCAAGATTAATTCTCAGTTTAAAATACCTTAGTTACCCAAATAGGCTCAATGAACTGGGTCTGTTTACTTTAGAAAAGCGTAGTCTTAGGAGTGATCTGATTGAATTTTTAAAAATAATGTAGGGACATCTAGCGAGAGCTGGATCTGTTTCTGGCTGTGGCAGAAATCACCTCGTACAAGAGGTATGTGTCCTGTAACGTAAATACGGGCCAACGTGATCTCCTGGACTAGTTTTGATCGCCTAAGGGAGAATATGAGAGGAATTTTCCATTTCCCCCCCAATTGCTTTTTGAAGAAAAGAAGATACTTCAGCTTTCCAAGTCCGAGGCGTCTCATGTGCCAGGCTTAAACTGGCATGGCGTCTGCCGGGCAGAGCCTCACCTGAAATCAGAGCATTCAGCATGGCATCTTTTTTAAACTAATCTTAAGACTGAAATGAGGCTGTGCGTGCAGATAACACAGCCTCATTTTTGGTCCTCAACAGGTCCTCTAAAAAGCAGCCTTAAAGAGTAATTTCACCTACGAAGAATGCAAACAATTTACCAACGTAAACAAACAGAGAAAAAAAAACAGAGACAAGTTAATACACAGTGCACGGCAAGGCTGGTTGTTATTGTAACATAATTCTTTGTCAACACTACTTGTCATTGATTACCTTCTCCAAAGCCTTGCTGAGTTTTTCTTCCCACAGTTTTCTATTCGTGTGAAAATCTTCAAAATCAGCCTCCAATTCTGTTGCCTTCTCCTGCAGAGTTGAAAGAAGACATTAATAAACATACATTTTTTTCTATTAAATTGTATTCATTTTCAGAAATAAAAATTAATTTACTTTGTTTTGTAAAAATAGTGGTTTAACAGAGTTGTTAATTAACAATGACCATCTCCAACAAGAGAGAGTCTAACCACCTCCCCTTGACATTCAACAGCATTACCATCGCCGAATCCCCCACCATCAACATCCTGGGGGTCGCCATTGACCAGAAACTTAATTGGACCAGCCATATAAATACTGTGGCTACGAGAGCAGGTCAGAGGCTGGGTATTCTGTGGCGAGTGACTCACCTCCTGACTCCCCAAAGCCTTTCCATCATCTACAAGGCACAAGTCAGGAGTGTGATGGAATACTCTCCACTTGCTTAGATGAGTGCAGCTCCAACAACACTCAAGAAGCTCAACACCATCCAGGACAAAGCAGCCCGCTTGATTGGCACCCCATCCACCACCCTAAACATTCACTCCCTTCACCACCGGCGCACAGTGGCTGCAGTGTGTACCATCCACAGGATGCACTGCAGCAGTTCGCTAAGGCTTCTTCAACAGCACCTCCCAAACCCGCAACCTCTACCACCTAGAAGGACAAGAGCAGCAGGCACATGGGAACAACACCACCTGCACATTCCCCTCCAAGTCACACACCATCCCAACTTGGAAGTATATCGCCGTTCCTTCATCGTCACTGGGTCAAAATCCTGGAACTCCCTTCCTAACAGCACTGTGGGAGAACCGTCACCACACGGACTGCAGCGGTTCAAGAAGGCGGCTCACCACCTTCTCAAGGGCAATTAGGGATGGGCAATAAATGCCGGCCTCGCCAGCGACGCCCACATCCCATGAACGAATTTTTTAAAAGTTGAGGCGAAACTTTATCATGTCGTCTATGATCAGCATGGTAAAGCCTGGACTCAACTGTGTATATCTAGGACCACCACACCTCATCCTGAGTCCTGATGGGTTATCCATTAGAGTACATGGGCATCATTTAAGTATTGACACCTGTGGCTCAGTGGGTAGCATGCTCTAGTCAGAAGGTTGTGGGTTCAAGTCCCACTCCAGAGATTTGAGCACATAGTCTAGGCTGACACTTCAATGCAGTACTGAGGGAATGCTGTGCTGTCTTTTGAATGAGATGTTAAACTATGGTCCCATCTGTCCTCTTAGATGGATGTAAAAGATGCCATGGCACTATTTCGAAGAAGAACAGGGGAGTTCTCCCTGGTGTCCTGGCCAATATTTATCCCTCAACCAACATCACTAAAAAAAACAGATCATCTAATCATTATCACATGGCTGTTTGTGGGACCTTGCTGTGAGCAAATTGGCTGCTGTGTTTCCTACGTTAAAGCAGTGACTACACTTCAAAAAGTAATTCATTGACTGTCAAGTGCTTTGGGATGTCCTGAGGTTGTGAATAGGCGCTATATAAATGCAAGTCTTTCTTCTTTTTAGACACAAGGGGGCGGGGGGGTAATTTTCCAACTTCATGGAGCTTCCGGTATCAGAACAGCATATCAGAAACTTGGATACATGCTGCACACAATTTTCCAAACATTTGAAAGAATGGTCACTAAATCATCCACAGTGTGTGCCTGAATATTTGATATGCACTACTGACAGGTGAAGCTCCTGATGCTTGGTTGGAAAATTATTACCAAAATATTTTACATCACCCACCTCTGAAATTCTCAGTTGCCAAGCTATGTCTTCTTTGATCAGAAGCACAGAATCAATTTCTGCTTGTAAATGTTCATGTTGGCGCTCCATTTGCTTAGTTCTCAGCTGGTATTGTTCATGTGCCTCTTTCTCGTGTTCAAGCTCTGTCTCCAGCAGATAAAACTGTATTTAAACACACATACATCAAATGGTGGATCCAAAAGTAAGGATAATGAAGTGGAAACATAACAGACCCAAAGCTGGAATATTTAGTCACTTTTCAACTTCGATAAGCTGAATACAAAGCAAGTTTCCACCTCATGAGTAACATCAGAATGTTTGACCATCCAGCTTTAATCCTTCATTGTGTTTTCTTATGCTTCCTGTGATATCTGATCCTCCGTGACCTGTTTCAGTTTATCTTACTCTGTCGATGAGCTCCTCAGTTGTACCAAAGGTGATTTTATTCCTTTTTAGGATTCACTTCACAGAATTACTTTAGTGCTTCCCCATCATCTTAAATTCTGCTGATTTTGAGCTGACTCAGATGGTTAATGCCCTACCTGGTGTGGACCTAAGCTACAGTCCTCAGTTTATTGTTTCAGCTAGGGTAGCAATAACAGTGTTATGATTGGCCACAGTGCACTGAGTTAGGGTAGGGTTGCCAACTCTGGTTGGACGTATCCCTGGAGGTTTCATCACATGATCCCCTGCCTCCAACCGCCCTGCCCCCACGCTCCCGTCATTGGTCGCCTAACACGTCCAACCTTGCGACACACCACTTTCCTACGCCAATTGGAAAGTGAATAGACTTATCATTAGCTGATTGGATAATTCTTGACTGTCAATCAAACAACCTTTTTACTATCTCCAATATTTTCATAACTAATAAATAAAGAAAATAAAAGAAACATTTTTTTTTAATGCCCCTTTTATTTTCCTCCCATGTTGCTCACAACAACATCCTGGAGATTAACCATCAATTTCTGGAGACTCCAGGACAATCCTGGAGGGTTGGCAACTTTAAGTTAGGGCGAGGAAAGATCAGCCAGAATTTCCACTTCTGAAAGCATCACAGCTCAGAAGTTCACTTGACCCATTGGGCTAGAAACTCATTGTGGCCCGTTTTCAGCATGTGCCTGAACAAGGAGGAATGAGGCTCGACAGAAATAGGGCCTCGGGCCTCTTTGTAATATTAATGGCAAGCTACGGGCGCTTGTCATGCCTATAGAGGCAACTCACCGGTCGCCGTGGGCTGGCAGTGGCCCGCAGTAGTGCTGTAGAGTCCTGCGCCTCCTGGCTCCACAGGAAGGTAAGTAAAAAATAAGCTTACCTAACTTTTCTTTGGCAGTCCCTTAAAGATATCTGGTTAGGTCGTTTTAAAACTGGAAAGCTAATTGGTGCATGCAAGGCCCATGCTCCGACTAATTTTTAGCCAATATTTGGGAGGAGGTCTAGATCAGGCATTGGGCCTCTGATTTAAATATTCACTGGGCCTTATGCTTATTTCAGGTGGGCGCCACAGATGCCTGGGAAGCTGCCTTTACCAATATGGCGGTGCCCATACCTCAGGCATAGATTCAGACCTCAGGCGGGATGTCATGCCTTGAAATTGGTCCTTGTTATCGCTGTTTTAAGCCCGGCAAATGGGCGCAACAAGGACCAAATCCCACCCCCCCCCCAACCTTCCATCGTGGCCAAAACTAATCCCATTACCCTCTTCTGTCCCCATAGTCTTGTAGTTTTCTCTGCTTTAAATATTTATCTACTCTTCCTTTAAAAGGTGCAAGTGCCTCTGCCTCAACTAGTGCCTCTCGCAAAACATTCCATGTACTAACAACTCTCTGCATAAAGAAATTATTCCTAATCTCTCTCCTCACTCTCTTAGTGGCAATTTTAAATTGATGACCCCTTGTCACCAACTCCTCAGCCAGAAGAAATAGTCTTTCCCTATTTGCTCTATCAAAATTCTTCATAATTTTAAAGACCTCGATTAAATCTCTTCACCTTCTCTATTGGAAATAATTCCAGTATCTCAAGTCTCTCCCCATAACTGTAGTTTTTCATCCCCGGTATAATTCTGGTGAATTAATGCTGCGCGCTTTCTGTAGCTTTAATGTCCTTTCTATAATGCTGCACACAATACTCGACCTGTGGCTTAACCATTGGCTTGTACACATTTGTCATTCGAGCTTTGGTCTTGCACTCTATACCCATATTTGTACAACTCAAAATGCCATTGGATTGTTTTACGGTTTTATCTACCTGTACTCACACTTTCAAAGAATGATATATTTGCCCTCCTAGGTCTCTCTGTTCCTCCCCACCCTTCAGTATCTTTCCATTGAGTGCATATTCCTATGCCTTGCTTCTTCTCCCAAAGTGTATTAACTCAAACTTATCCACATTAAATTGCATCTGTCACCCATCTGTCCATTGCACTAACCTGTCTATGAGCTTCTGAAGTTTTTTCCAATCCTCCTCACTGTTTGTCAAACTCCCACCTTCTGTGCTGTTAGCAGATTTTGGTATCATGCTCTCTATGCTCCGATCTAAATCATCCATCGATACTCGGAACAAAAGTGGACCCAGCTTTGACCCCTGAGGTACACCACTTCCAACCCTTTTCCAATCTGCACAACATCCATTAGCCCTTAACTTTGTTTCTTGTCCATCAACCAACATTCTATCCATGCTCCTTTGCTTTCTCTTATGCATTGAATTTGCAATTTTGTAATAAGCCTCCTGTGAGACACTGGGGTAGATATCTTGCTACGTGGGTTGAAAACCAACCTTGCAGGTTGGCCACTCATTATATATGTCATGATGTGGAGATGCCGGTGATGGACTGGGGTTGACAATTGTAAACAATTTTACAACACCAAGTTATAGTCCAGCAATTTTATTTTAAATTCACAAGCTTTCGGAGATTTTCTCCTTCCTCAGGCAAATGTTTCAAGATCTCCTTGAACTCCACGACAACGGATGAACGGACACCGCGCAACAATCGCCAAACAGGAGGGTTCCCTCCCAGTCGGGGAACACTTCAGCAGTCATGGACATTCATCCACCGACCTTCGGGTAAGCGTACTCCAAGGCGGCCTTCGAGACACACGACAACGCAAAATTGTCGAGCAGAAATTGATAGCCAAGTTCCGCACCCATGAGGACGGCCTCAACCGGGATCTTGGGTTCATGTCACGCTACACGTTACCCCACCAGCGAACAAATGTTATCTGTTTTTAATATAATGGGTCATTTGCTGGCTCTCTCTGCCTTCCGGATGTTTCTGCCTCTCTCTGTGTTTTTTTTTCTCTGTTTTTTTTCCCTGTTTGTTTTTTTGTTGAATGTGTATTCGGAGGTTCTGCAGGTAACACCTCTCTGTCTGAACACGGTGATTGCCTTGGCAACGGGCAGTTGCAGGGGCAGTCTGTAAACACCATGTTTTATTGTTCAATATGTATAAATGCGTAGGCTTCAAGGAGATCTTGAAACATTTGCCTGAGGAAGGAGAAAATCTCCGAAAGCTTGTGAATTTAAAATAAAATTGCTGGACTATAACTTGGTGTTGTAAAATTGTTTACAATACTCATTATATAAACTGCCCGATTTTCATTTCCACTGAAATCAATGGAAATGAAAATTGAATGGTTTCTATAACGTGTGGCCGATCCGCAATGCCAGTTTTACGCTGGGCAGCAAGTTGAAAATCTCCCCCATCTTGTTACATGTTCTCTAAAAATCCACATGCACTATGTCTACTGCCCTTTATCTATACAATAGTCACTTCTTCAAACAACTTTGTCCAACGTGACTTGCCATTAACAAGTCCACTCTGGTCATCCTTGATTGTCCCATTCATCTCTAAATTCTCATTAATGTGATCCAGCATTATGGAATCAAGGAGTTTGTCCACCACTGATGTTAAACTAACTATTGTTACCCAATTTATCCTTTTCTCCCTTCATGAAGAGGTTTTACATTGGCTACCCTCCAGTCCCCTGGCACAATTTGGATATCCAAAAATTGTGATCAGACCCTCTGCTGCCTCCTCTTTGCTATTTTCAACAATCCAGGCCATATGCCATCAGGGCCTGGTGACTTGTTCACTTTGAGTTCTGCTATTCTTTTCTACAGTTATTTCCGACAAATTTTCCACATCCAGAATAACTTTTAAAAGGGAAGTTGATAAATAATTGAAAAATAAAAAAATAAAAGAGTATGAGGAAAGGGCAGGGGATTGAGACTAAGAGGATAGCTCTTTTAGAGAGCTGGCACAGGTACAATGGGCCAAATGTCCTCCTTCTGTGATTCTCTGGTCAAATCCTCCTTTAGTACACCTCGAGTGCCCAGTGACCCCTGTTGGGAAGTGCATTTGTGTAGATGTTTGCTGAGGAAACGCTGGGCTCAACTGTGATTGTCCGCACCCATGAAAAATGACAACTTGAGCAAGGTAGTAGAGGGTGGCCAACATCTCTGGGACAGAATCCTGTCAATGGTTAATGCCTTCAGCAGAGTATTTCTCTGAGTTGGAATTAAAAAGGAAACAAGCTGATTTGACATTTTAGTACTACAGCAGAGTTCCATGAATGGCAGTATATAGATTCCCAACATGGTAAGTTCCCAATCTCTGCCATGCCATCATGGGAGGAATGCAGAGGAGGTACTTGCACACAAGAGGCAAGGAAAATATAACAGAGCATCAATTCGTGCCCCTCTTATGCAATTCCCAGCAACCGGTAATAGAAAGGCCTCAGCAGGGTTCTAGAGAACTGTTTGCTTCCTATTTCTGATAGGAATAGTATGCAATTTTTAAAATTTAAGATAATGCTCTAGTAACCAGCTGGCATAGACACAATGGGCTGAATGGCCCCCTTTGCTGTAAACTTCCACGATTCTATATCTGAGAGTAATGTATTCCATGTGTCTAGTCTCTTGATCTGCAATGCTATTTACTTAACATTCATCAAGTTTAGGGCAGACTGGAATACTCTGGAATGACATGTCAATGTCAAGCCGAATCCTGCCTGTACTCCATGGTGTGTACTCAACCTGTGAGAACACATGGAAATGCAGTCAACTTTCAAACTTTGTTTTCTATAGTGGGGGAAAATGTATCTGGAAATCAAATGTATGAGATTAAAGGAGTAATTCAACACTCCCAGCGGGAAGGTTCATTCGCAGAGAGCGTGGGTTTGAGAACACGGGCTTGTGTTCTCACCACTAGTCCAAACTGCATTCCCTTGTGAGGGTGACTCCCTTCTGGGAACACAGGACTGTGGAATTACTCCTTAAACGCCTTGAAACTTATTCTTGAAAAATAATTTTTGGGGCGAGTTTTATGATTTTATCAGTTGATTTTATTTGTTTTTATACATCTTAATCCAGATGACAGTAACAGCTTTCATTACACTGCACAGGTGGTCTGGGAACTATGGAAATATTTTTCATGTCTCCACAGTTATGGCATCATAAAAGTTTAAACTGTGTTTCCAAATTATGCTTTAAACATGGTATAAGAAGAATATATCATAGGCAGTAATGAGATGTGATCATTACCGATATTTGTGAGGTTAACTATTAATCACTAGTGGAGATTATTGGCCCAGATCTTCTGCTTTGGCAAATGGTGGAGGTAAATACGGCAGGGAGGGCATTGTGTCCACCCCATAGCTCCATTCCTGACTCCGCTCCTGATTTTTCAGTGTCAGTCACACGAGTATATTTTCTGTGGGAGCACACCTCGGAGGACTCTACAATTTGCCTCGGGGCCAAATACCTTCATGGCAACCAAAAATGACTCTTAGGGGCTTTGTGGAGTAGAATGGATTGCTCCCTGATGGATTCAACTCACGTGTGGGCATTTAAAATTTAAGTGCCTCCTCCCCCCTCCCGTCCACATGCCATAGTGATGATATACACCAGTAACACACTCAGCACTGTCACTGTGCAAATTACGGGAAATATGTCAGATGACTGGTGTAATGTCCACACCTAATCCTCAGTTTTATCACCTCAAGGGATCACCTGAATGCTGTTTGAATACGCTCATCCAATTTTTGGGCAGATGTATTTTACGTCCCCTGTCACTTCCAGTGGAAAGTAGTGGAAGTGGGTGGGGGACAGCAGGAAGCTGGCAGTACGACCTACAAAAATTTCTCGGCCCCATCCTCGGGAGTGTGACTCCAGCAGAAAACCCAATCCATTTATTGCTGGTCTCTCAGGGTTGAACTTCAACAGACTGAATGGCCTTCACTCATCCTAATTTTTCTTACATTCTCAGAGGGCAAACTCACACGTTCCACGCTCCCACTGGGGAGCCTCATTCGAAGAGAGTGCAGGTCAGTGAGAGGTAGGGGTTGCCAACTCTGCTTGAGTGTATTCCTGGAGGTTTAATCACATGAGTTTATGCCTGGAATCACTCCACCCCCCACACTCCCTCCATCCTCCAGACACCACCATGCCAATTGGAAAGGGAACAGACTCTGTTACCCAATTCGATTAATCTTGCCTGCTAATGAAACAGCCTTTTTTCACCATCTCCAATATTTTTATCACTAGTAAATGAAAGTGTTCAAAGAAAATGAAGAAAATACAATTTTGTTTAATGCCTCTATGATTTTTCTCCTGGGTTGCTTGCAGCAGTGTCCTGGAGATTAATCTTCAATTCCTGGAGACTCCAGGACAACCCTAAAAGGTTGGCAATCCTAGCAAGAGGTCAACAACACCGATTCTCCCACCACACTGAATTTACACTGTTATATATTCTGCATATGTCGTTGCAGAAAATAACTTTGTGATATCCTACAATTTATCCGATGCACTATTATTCTTTCAAATCCAAATAGTCAATAGTTACCCTTGTAGCAAATTTTACACCTCTTTTGCAATCAATACATGCCTTTTCATTCATTATTGTCATTCATCCATTTTTCAATACTACTCATTAATAATGAAAATAAAATAATAAACCCTGAGTTTGAATTGTTGTGACTGTTACATGAAGACCATGAAGGATGTTTACTTAGAGTCTCATAAACAGCATAATTAATGACACTGATGTAACGTCCACGCCTAATCCGCAGTTTCATCACCTCAAGGGTTGATTTCTTGAGAGTTTTCCTCATTGATCTCCCCCAATTCTTCACAAACTCCAATTAATTCAGGAAACTATGGCCCACACGCTCGTCTCCTTTGCCCTTGCAGGGGTCCACTAGCTCTCCTCTTTCTTGAACCCATCAATACGTTACTCTTCAATGAGCTTCCCCAGAAACTTATTCCACAAGCCTGTTACGCTTTGTTTAAAGCCTTCCACCTGGCCTCCTTTATTGCTCTTAACTCTTTCATTTTTAACTAGTGCCCCTGCTATTTCAGCCCTTTGTCACAGTGTTCCCCATTGAATAGGTTCTATTTATCAATTTATCAGTTCATAAATATGAGCTGGAGAAGGGATCCAACCATTTCGCAACAGGCATGGACCTGTAGGGCCGAATGGCCTGTTACTGTGCTGAACATACTTTCTATGTAACAGATTAGTCCTTAGGTCAATGAGAAAGTTACTGACCCATAACTACCATAGCTCTGATAGCAAAGGGTACCTCATTCTGTAGATGTGCAATAGCTTGCAGTGCTTTCTCCAGTTCTCTTGTCTTCTCATTCAGCTGCTCCTCCAGTGATTTTTCGCTAAATTTCCTGAACACTGCCATTTTTGTGGCTCTTTGTGTTGAGGCCTTCAAAGCAACTTTCATCTAAAAGAAACAAAAGAATGCAATAAAATTAATTTTACATTTTTGTCTTATTTTACTCTAAATATGCAATGTCAGGGCCAAAAATCCACAGCGGGGGTGGGGTGCATCTTGGCGCAAGTTCTGGTTGCGCCCATTCAGAATTTCTGCCATTGTACCAATCAAAAGTCACGTGGTCAGGGGGAGGTCCCTTACTTTGCCAGCTGCTGGTGGGTGCCCCTGTTGGCAAGGCCATAAATTGTGTGGTGGTGGGGGGGAATGGGGGGAGATGTCAGGCTTCCCTGGATAAATTAAGTATTTCCCCAACAAGGGGGCCATATATTTTTTTAACTTACTACTTCCCCCTCAAGGATTCAGGCCTCCATCCCGTCCTGGACCCCTAGGTGGGGCCATTTCTGACCTGTGGTGATAAGAACATAAGAACATAAGAAATAGGAGCAGGAGTAGGCCAATCGGCCCCTTAAGCCTGCTCCGCCATTCAATAAGATCATGGCTGATCTGATCCTAACCTCAAATCTAAATGGACAGATGCATTTGCGACAGGTAGATTGGTGAGGACGAGGTCACGTAAGTTTTTCCCTCGTGTTGGTTCTCTCACCACCTGCCGCAGGCCCAGTCTGGCAGCTATATCCTTTAGGACTTGGCCAGCTTGGTCAGTAGTGGTGCTACCGAGCCACTCTTGGTGATGGACATTGAAGACCCCCCCACCCAGAGTACATTCTGTGCCCTTGCTACCCTCAGTGCTTCCTCCAAGTGGTGTTCAACATGGAGGAGGACTGATTCATCAGCTGAGGGAGGGCGGTAGGTGGTAATCAGCAGGAGGTTTCCTTGCCCATGTTTGACCTGATGCCATGAGATTTCATGGGGTCCAGAGTCAATGTTGAGGACTCCCAGGGCCACTCCCACCTGACTGTATATCACTGTACCGCCACCTCTGGTCAGTCTGTCCTGCCAGTGGGACAGGACACACCCAGGAATGGTGATATACAGTCTCTTTAGTATATTAGCTTAACGTGGGAATATAAGAAATTGTAGAGTGCAACATATAGGAAGGACAAATAGATGACACAGCCCCTCTATGAATAGCTGAAGAGGAAGTCAAAAGACACCTAGGAGACTTAGTGTTAAACATGTCCAGCCAATGCAGAGCAGCAATCATTAGAGCCAATAGGATACTGGACAACATCCAAGCTTGGGCTCATAAATGGCAAGTAACATTCGCGCCAGACAAGTGCCAGGCAATGACCATCTCCAACAAGAGAGAGTCTAACCACCTCCCCTTGACATTCAACGGCATTACCATTGCCAAATCCCCCACCATCAACATCCTGGGGGTCACCATTGACCAGAAACTTAACTGGACCAGCCATATAAATACTGTGGCTACGAGAGCAGGTCAGAGGCTGGGTATTCTGCAGCGAGTGACTCACCTCCTCACTCCCCAAAGCCTTTCCACCATCTACAAGGCACAAATCAGGAGTGTGATGGAATACTCTCCACTTGCCTGGATGAGTGCAGCTCCAACAACACTCAAGAAGCTCAACACCATCCAGGACAAAACAGCCCATATGATTGGCACCCCATCCACCAACCTAAACATTCACTCCCTTCACCACCAGCGCACAGTGGCTGCAGTGTGTACCATCCACAGGATGCACTGCAGCAACTCACCAAGGCTTCTTCGACAGCACCTCCCAAACCCGCGACCTCTACCACCTAGAAGGACAAGGGCAGCAGGCACATGGGAACAACACCACCTGCACGTTCCCCTCCATGTCACACACCATCCCGACTTGGAAATATATTGCCGTTCCTTCATCGTCACTGGATCAAAATCCTGGAACTCCCTTCCTAACAGCACTGAGGGAGAACCCTCACACGGACTGCAGTGGTTCAAGAAGGCGGCTCACCACCACTTTCTCAAGGGCAATTAGGGATGGGCAATAAATGCTGGCCTCACCAGCGACGCCCACATCCCATGAACGAATAAAAAAAAAATATTGAACTACATTGACCAAAGCTGTAGAATATTAGTCAGGAGAAGAAATGTACAAACTTTATCCTGCTCTGATGAGACCGCACATAGAAAACTGTGTCCAATGTGGTTGCCAAGAAGCAAGATTCTCCCTGCCTGCCCAGGTGATCCTTTACGCTCAAGAGCAATAGGAGGAACATTTGTACCTCTAAATTAGTTATTCTCCCTTTAAGGTGGGCCTCTACTATTCGCAGCTTGGCCAGCGTGAGCCTCAGTTCCTTGTTCTCAGCCTCAAGAAAGACATTCCTCTGCAGTGACATCTCACTTTGCTTGATCAGATCTCTCATTCGGAGCTGTGTGACTTTCCTCTCCCACTCCATCTGCAATTGTTCTGCCTCCAGAGCAGCAGTTCTCTGTAAAGAAACAATGGTGTGCAATTCTTTATTGTTTTGTCAATTTTTTTTGTTCAAAATCCTTACATATATTATGGGAAGTCACTGAGCAATTTTGTTACACATATTATCAGAAAATACAATGATGTAGTGAGATTGCTGGTACAGTTAACAGGAAGCTGGGGGGTGTGGGGGGGGTCAGGGTAATTTGGCGAGATCCCTTGCGTTCACCCGAGTCAGGGAGATTTCAAGGGTCCAGCCTGTGTGTGGGATGAGAGTTCTGACAGTGTTGGGTTGTTGCCCTTTGTGAGTCTGTCACAGCTCAATCGAATGGACCATGTTCTCAGTTTATCCATTCTTACCTTCCTCTTGGGTCAGGTCTGGGTGGCATTGTCTGGGTAGAGTAAATTTCAAGGAAAGGGCTCAAGACAGTCTGAAGCTCCAGGCACAGGACATTCCAAGTTGTGTATGTCTCACCGGTGTTTCATCCACATGTTTGTTATGGGGAGGGTTACACTTCATCACGAGGGGAATGCTATCGAGTTACAAGGAGGAGGACTTTCTCCAGTGGTTAGGCCCAATTCTCTGGGGTTCTCCTGGACTGCAATCCAGAATGGCTGAATGTAGAGGCCTGAACACATAGGTTGTGATCTCTCACACTGGTCATTCCCCTTGGAATGGCCCTCATCTCTGCTCCCTTAAGTCCTAGGGATGCAGACTTGAACGTCTATGGTGGACTACTGGTTTAGCCATTCATCGCCAGATCTAGCTGGATCACAGAAAGCATTATCGGGTCCTGCTCTTCTCTGCCAAAACTGCTCACTATTCCAGGATCATTCTGGAATGCAGAGATAACCCCGGCTTCTCTTCACTACAAAATATCTTCTTAAACTCCTCTCCCCTGCCTTCTCCAGCCCCACTTCCAACAAAAAGTGCGAGGAGCTCATGGACTTCTTTGTCACTAAGATTGAGATCATCCATTCAGCTGCCTCTGCTGTTTCCCTCCCTTCACCTCGCCTACCAAGCTAAACTTCCCCTAAGGACCACCCCTGCCCTAGCCCTGAACTCGTATTATTAAGGAGGTTATAGCCGGGCACTTAGAAAATCTCAATGCAATCAGGCAGAGTCAATATGACTTTGTGAAAGGGAAATCATGTTTGACTAATTTATTAGAGTTCTTTGAGGAAGTAACAAGCAACGTGGATAAAGGGGATCCTGTGGATGCGGTGTACTTGAATTTCCAGAAGGCATTTGACAAGGCGCCACATTAAAGGCTACTACACAAAATAAGAGCTCATGGTGTAGGGGGTAACATATTAGCATGGATAAAGTATTGGTTAGCTAACAGGAAACAGAGAGTAGGCATAAATGGGTCATTTTCAGGTTGGCAATTTGTAATGAGTGGATTGCCACAGGGATCAGTGCTTGGGCCTCAACTATTTACAATCTATATCAATGACTTGGATGAAGGGACCGAATGCATGGTTGCTAAATTTGCTGATGACACAAAGGTAGGTAGGAAAGTAAGTTGTGAAGAGGACAGAAGGAGTCTGCAAAGGGATATAGATAGGTTAAGTGAGTGGGCAAAAATTTGGCAGATGGAGTATAATGTGGGAAAATGTGAACTTGTCCACTTTGGCAGGAGGAATAGAAAAGCAGTATATTATTTAAATGGAGAGAGATTGCAGAACTCTGAGGTACAGAGGGATCTGGGTGTCCTAGTACATGAATCACAAAAAGTTAGTATGCAGGTACAGGAAGTGATTAGGAAGGCAAATGGAATGTTGTCATTTATTGCAAGGGGAATGGAATATAAAAGTAGAGATGTTTTGCTCCAGTTGTACAGGGCATTGGTGAGACCACATCTGGAATACTGTGTGCAGTTTTGGTCTCCTTATTTAAGAAAGGACATAATTGCTTTGGAGGCGGTTCAGAGAAGGTTCACTCGACTGTTTCCTGGGATGAGGGGGTTATCTTATGAGGAAAGGTTGGACAAGTTGGGCCTGTATCCATTGGGGTTTAGAAGAATGAGAGGTGATCTTGTTGAAACATATAAGATCCTGAGGGGACTAGAAGGGGTAGATGCTGAGAGGATGTTTCCCCTTGTGGGAGGGACTAGAACTAGGGGGCCACAGTTTAAAAATAAGGGGTCTCCCATTTAAGACGGAGATGAGGAGAAATTTTTTCTCTCAGAAGGTCTTGAGTCTGTGGAACTCCCTTCCCCAGAGAGTGGTGGAGGCAGGGTCATTGAATATTTTTAAGGGTGAGCTAGATAGATTCCTGATTAACAAGGGAGTCAAAGATTATAGTAGGTAGACGGGAAAGTACCTACTATAACCTTTGACTCCCTTGTTAATCAGGGTTGAGGTCACAATCAGATCAGCCATGATCTTATCAAATGGCAGAGCAGGCTCGAGGGGCCGAGTGGCCTACTCTTGCTCTTAATTCGTATCTTCGTATCTTTCTCTGGTTTCTCTCCTATCTCCTCTCATGCCCTCTCTAGCTCATCTTGAAAATGAGATCCACCTCCAGCTCCCTCAACCCTATTCCCACCAAACTGCTAACCATCCAACTTCCCTTTCTGGCCCCCCATGTTAGCTGATACTATTAACGGTTCCCTCTCCTCAGGTACTGTCCCCCACCCCTTCAAATCTGCCGTCATCACCCCCCTCCTCTAAAAACCCACCCTTAACCCCTCTGTCCTTGCAAACTACAGCCCTATCTCCAACCTCCCTTTCCTCTCCAAAGTCCTTGAACGTGTTGTCACCTCCGAAATCCGTGCCCATCTTTCCTGCAACTCCATGTTTAAATCCCTCCAATCAAGTTTACACACCGTCAAAGTACTGAAACGGCCCTTATCAAAGTCACAAATGACATCCTATGTGACTGTGACGATGGTAAGCTACCCCTCCTCGTCCTGTCAGCAGCTTTTGACGTGGTTGACCGCACCATCCTCCTCCAACGCCCCTCCTCCGTCGTCCAGTTATGTGGGACTGCGCTCGCCTGGTTCCATTCTTATCTATCCAGTCGTAGCCAGAGAATCACCTGCAATGGCTTCGCTTCCCGCTCTCACACCGTTACCTCTGGAGTTCCCCAAGGATCTATCCTTAGTCCCCTCCTATTTCTCATCTACATGCTGCCCCTCGGCGACATCATCCGAAAACACAACGTCAGATTCCACATGTACACTGACGTCACCCAGCTCTACCTCACCACCACCTGTCTCGACCCCTCCATTGTCTCTCTTTTATCACACTGCTTGTCTGATGAGCAAAAATTTGCTCCTCCTAAATATTGGGAAGACCGAAGCCATTGTCTTTGGTCCCCGCCACAAACTTCGTTCCTTAGTCACCGGCTCCATCTCTCTCCCTGGCCACTGTCTGAGGATGAACCAGACTGTTCGCAACCTTGGCATTCTATTTGACCCTGAGATGAGGTTCCGACCACATATCTGCTCCATTACCAAGACTGCCTACTTCCACCTCCGTAACATCGCCCGTCTCTGGCCCTGCCTCAGCTCATCTGCTGCTGAATCCCTTATCCATGCCTTTGTTACCGCTAGACTTGACTATTCCAACACTCTCCTGGCTGGCCTCCCATCTTCCACCCTCCATAAACTTAAGCTCATCCAAAACTCTGCTGCCTGTACCCTAACTCGCACCAAGTCCCGTTCTCCCATCCCTCCTGTGCTCGTTGACCTACATTGGCTCCCGGTCCAGTTCCACCTCGATTTTAAAATTCTCATCTTTGTTTTCAAATCCCTCTATGGCCTCGCCCCTCCCTATCTCTGTAACCTCCTCCAGTTCTACAACCCTCCAAGATCTCTGCGCTCCTCCAATTCTTGCTTCTTGCACATCTCCGATTTTAATTGCTCCACCATTGGTGGCCATGCCTTCAGCTGCCTAGGCCCTAAACTCGGGAATTCCCTCTCTAAACCTCTCCGCCTCTCTACCTTTCTCTCCTCCTTTAAGACGCTCCTTAAAACCTACTTCTTTGACCAAGCTTTTGGTCACCTGTCCTAACATCTCTTTATGTGACTTGGTGTTAAACTTTGTTTGATAACACTCCATTTGAAGCACTCTCACACCCCCTCGTGACTCATTAAAGAACAAGGGTCTTGAGAATAAATCACTTGTCCATCATCTCAATCCAGGAATACTTTGTAAAATGCAGGAAACTTGAAGGAGGCAAAACATAAATGTGTCTGTGTGTGGGAGGGGGGCAGGGTGTATTGAAATAAAGTACTTGTCCTTTCACTGGTGTCTAAGACTAGTACCAGCTCCTGAATATAATCCTTCCGTGTACGAACTTCATATCTCAGTGCAGGTACATGGGGTAGGGTCTGTCAGTACAAAAGGTAAAGAAAAAAAAGCAATCCCGTTCAATAAAATAAAGTTACTGGAGGTTTGGTTTCACTGTTATAAATGCATGGAAATACAGTGATGTCTAACTGAAATGAGGGGAATCAGTCATGTGATATACTGTGCTTCCCACACCCCCATTTTATATTTCACTCCAGTGAAATCTACTGCAATTGTATTTTACAACAGTCACCAGCACAAAGGGGCTTTATTATGATTGCACAAAAAAGGTATAATTTTAAATCTAGTGTTGATTTACCCCACTAAGCTAGTGAGGAGAGGAGAGGACATATGGTTCAGGATCTCTGGCTATTCATTTGGGAGGTTCGTGCATTTCCTGCTGCTTTGACAACAGCAGAAGTCAGAATCACATCGAGTTATACTGGGGGCTAAATTGGGCCGCGTAGCACACGTTGTGTAGGCACTACATGGACTCTTAAGCCCTGAAAATGGCGTCCGAGATGCGCACGCACACTTCCAGTGTGACGTGCACAGGACGCCATCGTGGTAAAGGTGTTAGCGCACACGCACCTAACGAATGCCGGCAGCGTGTAAATTAGGGAGATTATGCCATTAATCAGTGTGCAATGATGATTTGAAACAGCTGATGGCATTTTCAAACTCCCCGCTCCAGCCACGCACTGTCCTAACCTCGCACAACTGAGCAGGAGTTAAAGGTCATGAAGGACCCCCCCACCAACACTATTTAAAGGGATCATGCAGGAGTTACAGGTTAGTTGCTGGATTAGATATTCTGGCTGCTGGTACAATTGTGAGTGTTTGTGGAAGTTTCCTATACTTGGAGAAAGTTGCAATATTATATAGAGAGTGGTCTGGCTGGTCGTGCAGTACTGTTAGTGGCATTTAAAATAGTGTACTGAACAAGGTTGCTGCCTGACATAGGTGACCTGCTAGGGCTTCCTCTGGGAATTGAACATGACTGGCAGCATGCAGAGAGGCCACGCAGAGCAGGACAAGCTGCAAGAAGAGGGAGGAGGAGGAGGAACTGCAGCAGAAAGTGGAGGAAGAGGTAGGGAGGCAACAAGGTAGACAGCCCTGTCAAATCATTGAACTTCTTCCTGCAATGCATCCATATGCATGGTGCGATGCTCCAGGCATTCATCTCGTACACAACTTCCTCCCACTGCCTCCACAGCATTTGTCAGCAGGGTCTCCCGCACCCCTGCGGATAAAGGATGCCCCTCCTTGCATCCACCTCTTGCACCAAGGCCTCTAATGCGACATCCGAGAACCTTGGTGCATGCTCTCTTGCAGGCCCAGCCATTCTTCAGTATAGTGCAGGGGTGAAATTGAAAAGGAAATTAGGAAAGCAAAGAGAGGGCATAAAAAAATACTGGCAAGTACAAAAATGTTTTATAAATACATAAAGAGCAAGAGGATAACTAAGGAAAGAGGAGGACCTATTAGAGATCAAAAAGGTAAACTATGTGTGGAGGCGGAAGAAGTGGGTATGGCTCTTAATGAATACTTTATGTCTGTCTTCACAAAAGAGAGGACGATGCAGAGATTGTAGTTAAGGAGGAGGAGTGTGAAATATTGGATGGGATAAACATAGTGAGAGAAGAAGATTACTGTGTACTACAATAAGATATTACTTCCTTTATCTTTATGCGTATTAGATGAAATACAATTAGTATTGAATGATTAAGCATTAAAAATAATGTACGATATCAAACTGAATACCCTGAGAGATATTATATCACATGTACTACATTAAATGAATAGTCCACCGTAAATGAAACCTTATGAGAATATCACTGATACATAAATGGTGAATTTAGTTTTTGCTGAAGTAAGTGTTATCAATATTGGAATGAAGCACCTTTGAATTTTGGCCAGCCAGTGTCAGCATCAAGAATTGTCAGGTCAGGGATAGCAAGGGTAAAATGAAGAGTTAAATTCTGTCAATTCTGCCACAAAAATGTACCTTAACACCAACCTCAGAAGAATGCCCCTTACTATACCAGTAGGAATACTTTCAATTTCCAGACCTGTTTACAGCTCTCTGAAACTGCCAATTTGAACCAATTGGTGGGTATTTTTGTGCTGTGAGCCCACAAACCCAGTGACTGAATCGAGCCAAACTCATTTCACATGTAACCCTTACAGACAGCAGAGAACTACTGCTTCCATCTCATTTAGGCTGGATTTAAGCCCTAGTCCTAGAGATGAACACACAGGGGTAGATCTTGACTTTGTGCGATAGTGTAAAATGGGTGATTAGAGAGTCAGCAGCCCATTTTACATCTCTCCCGATTTTTATTTCAATTGACTTCCCGCTTCACTATGAGTGAGGTTCTGTAGGCCCATGGGAGTGGCAGTGACTAATTGGGAATGCCACATCAGAATATAAGATCATAAGAGACAGGAGCAGGAGTAGGTCATTTGGCCCTTTGAGCTGATCTGATGCTGGCCTCAATTCCACTTTCCCGCCTGTTCCCCATATCCTTTGACCCCCTTGCTGATCAAAACTTTGTCTGACTCAACCTTGAATATATTCAATGACTCAGCCTCCACCGCTCTTTGGGGCAAAGAATTCCAAAGGCTCACAACCCTCAGAGGGAAGAAATTTCTCTTCATCTCCGTCTTAAATGGGCGACCCCTTATTCCGAGACTATGCCCCCTAGTTCTAGATTCCCCTATGAGGGGAAAGATCCTCTCAGCATTTACCCTGTCAAGCCCCCTCAGAATCTTATATGTTTCAATAAGATCTCCTGTCATTCTTCTAAACTCCAGTGAGTATAGGCCCAACCTGCTCAATCTTTCCTCATAAGGAAACATTTCCATACCCAGAATCAACCTAGTAAACCTTCTCTGAACTGCCTCCAATGCAAGTATATCCTTCCTTAAATAAGGGGACTAAAACTGTATGCAACCCATCCCCCTTGAAATAAAGACCAATGTTCCATTTGCCTTCCCAATTACCTGTTGCACCTGTATGCTAACTTTTTGTTTCATGTATGAGGACACCCAAATCACTCTGTACCGCAGCATTCTGTAGTCTTTCTCCATTTATATAATATTTTGCTTTTTTATTCTTCCTACCAAGGTGGATGACTTCACATTTTCCCACATTATACTCCGTCTGCCAATTTTTTGCCCACTCGCTTAATCTAACTATATCCCTTTGCAGACACTTTGTGTCCTCCTCACAACTTTCCACCTATCTTTGTATCATCAGCAAATTTGGCCACAGTACATTCGCTTCCTTCATCCAAGTCATTGATATAGATTGTAAGTAGTTGAGGCCCCAGCACTGATCCCTGCGGCACCCCACTAGTTACAGATTGCCATCCTGAAAATGACCCCTTTATCCCGACTGTCTGTTTTCTGTTAGTTAGCCAATCCTCTATCCATGCTAATATATTACCCCCAACACCATGAGCTGTTACCTTGTGCAGTAACCTTTCATGTGGCACCTTATCGAAAACCATCTCTCTCAGGATGCCAGCATGTCTGCTCCTGCGCCATCCACTCAACCAGTGTCTGCCATGGTGAATGAAAGTTAGCTGGGCCAAACTCCCCCCAGCGCCAGCCGAGATGTCACAGTCTCCATCAGACCAGTCAAGGCTCTGAACTGCTAGAGGTCGCTGACCAGGACCATCTCAAGGATGCTCACCAGCAGACTTCCACCACCCCTCTGAGGTCACTGGGGGAGCACTTCATAAAAGCAGTAGATTAGGTGACAGAACACTTAAGAAGAGCACAATGGGTATCACCAGGGTGAAATTATTCTGTAATGTCAGTCTGTGAAGGCATTAAAAATTATAGCAGCACAACGGTGCATGTTTGTCTGTACAATAGGTTATAATGAGGTATTCAGCCATCAATGGCAGGTGGCATCTGTGCAAATGGTGGTCAGCGTCTATTTTTTCTTTCTTGCCATGTGGAGGGTTAAATGAATTCAATTTGTAGGACTGTTACTGCAGGGTTGATGTGAAGGCGTTAGTTCTGAATTTTCTTTTATTGGAAGCAGTGGTCTATGAGTAGCTGCCTAACAGCGCTGCGTGTGTGTCCTGCAGCTCTTGCTGCAGCTTCTCCTGCATCCTCTGCCAATGGGGCTTCGAGTTCAATTTGATCCTAATGCTAATTGGGCTTCACTCACTTATGATCTGTGATTACCAATGAAGAAATAATTCTGAAAAGGATCTCATTGAAAATTCTGAAAGATGTGGAGCTGGTGGAAGATCAACACCAAATGATAAGACATGGGTTTGGGGATCTGAGTGTCACCTCTTAGGGTGGAGGCCATTAAATCCTGTTGATAATGATCCTTTAAAGAGTCATAACATTATGAAGTCCTGATGTATAAATCAGAGAGTGTCTAGCCTGGCATTTATCAAATATATTAGCACAGCGGCACAACGCATTGTCATGGAGAGTGTACTGCATATGGAGTGATAGGATTCAAGATACACTTCTCAATATGCCACTCAGGGAGTTTTTGGTCTCCGTCAGGCTGTCAGGGGAAGGGGCTGAGTGGAGGCCAGATGCTTTGGCACACAGATTAATGGAGGACATTAGCAAATGCCAGACCAGTGTTCTTGTGCCCTTTGTGGCTGGTTATGGAGTGGTACGGACAGAGATGCTGGGGTCACCACACCTGGTCACACTCTCAGCCAAAAGTAGATGGGAGAAAAGATAAATAATGAATGTGGGGATGGAAAATTAGCCGTTCATTGTGAATCTGACACCGATGTTACATTAGATATTTTGTGGGACAGATTCAAAAGTGTGATCTTCGACGCAACACATATATACATAAAAGGAGTTATTTAGCATCAGAATGATTTCATCTACAGTCAGTCCTGAGTAGCTGATCTCAGCTGGGACAATGGTGTTCACTATAATTGTCTTCAGGGTCTAGTGGATGGGAAATCAATCTGAATTCCAGTTCCTGGTTGCTATCCAACAACATTTGTTGGAAAGTGCTGTGTGTGGACATCAGACGAAGACAGGATCATGTTCAGTTGTGATACATAATAATGTTCAATAGCCTGCCAAACGTACCTTCTGATCTCCCAAGTGAAGAACAGACATCAGTGAAGTACCAGAGGGCTGTAGGTGCTTGTGGAACTGTACCCCAGCATGAGTTCGTACCTTCAGAACAGAAGGGAGAAAGGGAGAGAAAATTGTGGGAAGGGAAAAAATAAGTTTTTAAAAAATCAGAACTATTTTCAAAGCATTATATTATAGGATTTTCTTAAGAACAACTATATCATTGTGGTAACAGTTCCCAAATACCTGGTGCTCAGGCATGGTCAAAATAATTTGGCTTTCAGAACGTGATGGCTGCCTTAATATGCTTGGGTGGACCTGTGACTTGGTTTCACTGTCTCCAGGCTGAAATATATAAAAGAAGATCATTCCAAGTGAAATATCATCACACTGACACCACTGAAAACAAGGGAATGACAGTATGCATACAAAACTAATTGAGGATTTTAGCCTTTATGTTACATGTGGGTGTTAGAATAATTTGGCCTGTAGCTGGTTATAAAACATTTTTGAAACTTTGAGTACAGGTAAAGTTCATCAGACCCAACAAGCCCAATCTTTTTGCGCAATCTTACCCCCAACTAGCCACCCTTCAGATGCCTTACCTGGTAACTTATTTTAAACTCTTTGTTTTGTATAAAAAAGCCCTGCTTAACTTCCCTTATTACTTCTAACTATCTCATTTTAGCTTATGTCCCCTGGTATTTGATCCTTTCTCCATAATGGCCAATTTTCTCAGATCAACTTTGTCAACCCACTTCATGATCTTGAAAACTTCAATCAGGTCACTTTGAAGTCTCTGGAGAACAAGCTCAATTTCCTTAATCTTTCTTCAGGAATTGTAGCCCAGAAGTAATGACAATGACACTGGGTGAAAGACCGTGGAGGTGGTTATGACTGTCACCAGCATTTCAGACTGAAGCTTTCTCCAGAAGTTTTGTACCACACAAACTTGAAATGTATGACAATGCAGGATTGTTGGGATATGGAACATGAGTGATGTCAGGAAATGTACAGCTTGCTGCTCTTTTTTCTGATGTAAGGAGTCTTACAACACCAGGTTATAGTCCAACAGTTTTATTTGAAATCACAAGCTTTCGGAGGCTTCCTCCTTCGTCACCTGACGAAGGAGGAAGCCTCCGAAAGCTTGTGATTTCAAATAAAACTGTTGGACTATAACCTGGTGTTGTAAGACTCCTTACATTTGTCCACCCCAGTCCATACCGGCATCTCCACATTTTTTCTAATAGTCATGCAGTTGATTATTTCCCCTTTTCCACTGCTCCCTACTGGCAATTCTACACATCTGCAGTAGACAAGATAGTAAAGCTGTCATGCTACTGCAATTGCTTCTTTTGAACTGAAACCGAAAAAAAATTGTAAAATTAGGTTTTAGTTATAAAAATGCCCCATTGGAGCTGAGTACTTTCCAGGATAAACCTGCTGTATTGCAGAATGGTGTGATCTGAGTTCCCACTGACAGTCCTTCCCCAGACTCAGCAGCACAAGGCCATCATATTCCACAGGGTATTTGAGTAAAATTTTGATCATCTCAATTGGCACAGACAGAGCCAAGGAATACCTTAAGCGCCGACTCATTTCATTTCCCAAGGAAAGATTTTACAAAGTTCTCCCTGTCCTCTAAAAGTAAATCAAGTAAAACTTCAGAATGTCTATCTATCCTTGCCTTCTGCATTATGTATCCTAGACCAGTTCGATCCTCTGGCATAATTTTTTTTTAAAAACTGCTGGAAGAACTGGAAATAGAAACAGGAAACAATGGAAATGTGCAACAGGTCAATCAACATCTGTGAAGAGAAAATACAAGCTAATGAATGGCTATATACCCTTCATCAGCTTTGAAAACTAAAAGATAATGCAAGCATTTGAATACGGTTGAGAAAAAAAGAGAGAAAGGGAAAGGGAAAGGAAGTGAAACAAATACTCCAATCAAAGAGTTAATGAATTGAATGGCCTGCAAATGGCTTAACAGAAAACTGTTCAATGATATAAAAGATTATCAGTAAGATGGTGTAAAGACACTTGAAGAAAATAAGACCATGCAAAGAGTTAAGAGTGTGAAAAGACATCACAGTTCTTTGGCATGATAATCCCATTGTCCTAACAGCTCAGCAGACATCATGCCCATGAATTTCCGTAACTTCGGCAGAAATTCAGCAGACATTAACGCCAGTACTGGGACAGAAGGGAGCTGTACCTCTGGAACAGGCTCCATCTGAACCGGAATGGGACCAGTGTCCTAGCGGAAAGGATAAATAGGGCTGTGGATAGTAAGATGGGTGGAGGGATCTGGTGAAAATAACATAAGCCTGAAGATAAAAGAAATAGGAGATGAGAGTAAAGGTCAGACCAAAGAAAAGAATAAGGGTAACATAAACGGTCAGAGAACAGATACAGTTATAGAACTTAAGTATAAAATGGCTGTTAAAAATAAAGGGAGTGGAACAATTAATAAAAACAAATTAAATTGCAAGTACAGCAACGTGCACAGCATCCAAAACAAAAGAGGGGAACTGGAGGCAATAATTCACAGCGAGGAGCTAGATGTAGTAGGGATAACAACAACAACAACTTACATCTATATAGCGCCTTTAACGTAGTAAAACGTGCAAGGTGCTTCACAGGAACATTATCAAACAAAATTTGACACGAGCCACCTAAGGAGATATTAGGACAGGTGACTAAAAGCTTGGTCAAAGAGGTAGGTTTTAAGGAGTCTCTTAAAGGAGGAGAGAGAGCTAGAGAGGCAGAGAGGTTTAGGGAGGGAATTACTAAGTTTAGGGTCTAGGCAGCTGAAGGCACAGGTTATAGCGCTAGAGGAGGTTAGAGATAGGGAGGGGCATGGCCATGGAGGGATTTGAAAACAAGGATGAGAATTTTAAAATCGAGGCGTTCCTGGATTGGGAGCCAATGTGGGCCAGAGCACACAGAGGGGATGGGAGAACGGGGTTTGGTGCGAGTTAGGATACGGGCAACAGAGTTTTGGATGAGCTCAAGTTTATGGAGAGTGGAAAATGGAAGGCCAGCCAGGAGAGCATTGGAATAGTCGCGTCTAGAGGTCACAAAGGCATGAATAAGGGTTTCAGCAGCAGATGAGCTGAGGCTGGGGTGGAGACAGGCGATGTTATGGAGGTGAAAGTAGGTGGTCTTGGTGATGGAGCAGATATGTGGTCGGAAGCTCATCTCAGGGTCAAATAGGACACCAAGGTTGCAACGGTCTGGTTCAGCCTCAGACAGTGGCCAGGGAGAGGGATGGAGTCGGAGGCTAGGGAACAGAGTTTGCGGCGGGGACCAAAGACAATGACTTCAGTCTTCCCGATATTTAGGAGGAGGAAATTTTTGCTCATCCAGCGGACAAGCAGTGTGATAAAAGAGAGACAATGGAGGGGTCGAGGGAGGTAGTGATGAGGTAGAGCTGGTTGTCATCAGTGTACATGTGGAATCTGATGTTGTGCTTTTGGATGATGTCGCCGAGGGGCAGCATGTAGATGAGAAATAGGAGAGGGCCAAAGATAGATCCTTGGGGGACTCCGGAGGTAACCGTGTGGAAGCAGGAAGAGAAGCCATTGCAGGTGATTCTCTGGCTAGAACTGGATAGATAAGAATGGAGGCGAGCACAGTCCCACCCAGCTGGATGACGGAGGAGAGGCTTTGGAGGAAGATGGTGTGGTTAACTGTGTCAAAGTCTGCAGACAGGTCAAGAAGGATCAGGGGGGAAGTTTACCATCGTCACAGTCACATACGATGTAATTTGCGACTTTGATAAGGGCCGTTTCAGTACAGGATTGGAAACCTGATTGGAGGGATTCAAACATGGAGTTGCGGGAAAGATGGTCACGGATTTGGGACGTGACAACATGTTCAAGGACTTTGGAGAGGAAAGGGAGATTGGAGATGGGGCGGTAGTTTGCAAGGACAGAGGGGTTAAGGGTGGGTTTATTGAGGAGAGGGGGTGATGACGGCAGATTTGATGGGAAGGTGGACAGTATCCGAGGAGAGGGAACCGGTAACAATATCAGCTAACATGGGGGCCAGGAAGGGAAGTTGGGTGGTCAGCAGTTTGGTGTGAATAGGGTTGAGGGAGCAAGAGATGAGTCTTATGTTCAAGATGAGCTAGAGAGGGCATGAGGGGAGATAGAAGAGAAAGTAGAGAAAATCCATGAGATCCTCGCACTTGTTGGAGGTGAGGGTGGAGGGAGAGGGGTTTAAGAAGATGGTTTCTAGTGGAGAAGAGAAGCCGGAGGTGACTGAAGCATGGCTTAGCAAAGAACAGGACTGGCAATTAAATATTGCAGGATATAACGCATTTAGAAAGCATAGGGAAGGAAGAAGGAGGAGTGGGATAGCTGTAATAATTAGAGGTAACATAATGGCAGTAAAAAAAAGTGACATAAGTAACATTAAGATAGAAACAGAAAATGGATTGAGATAAAGGATAAGAAGGGATCGATCACGTTAATCAGTATATTCTACAGACCGGCTAATAATGGAAGGGAAGTGGAGTAAGAATACTTAGGCAAATCTATGAAATGAGTGAAAGACACAGAATAATAATCATGGGTGATTTCAACTATCCCCAAATAAACTGGCAAGAAGGGAGAGGGAAAGGGGAAAAGGGAATATGGTTTTTACAGTGTGTTCAGGACTCCTTTCTTACCCAGTACATAAGAAGCTGAACAAGAGAGGAATCACTACTGGAACTAGTAATGGGAAATGAACCAGAGCAGATAAGAGAAAGTAAGCATAGGGAACATCCAGGCAATAGCAATCACAACATAATAAGGTTTAAAATAATGATTGAGAAAGACATAAGACAAAGACTAGACTAATAGATTGGGGAAAAAATAACTTTGAGGGGATGAGAATGGAACTAGGGAAGGTAAACTGGGGGAAAAAATGACAGACAAAGAGACAGAACAGCAGTGGGAAATATTTAAAATATTGATCAATAGAGATCAGGAGAAATATATTCCAAAGAAACCAGAACAAGCTAGCCAATATTGCAGCACCATGGATGAATAATCAGATAAGGATAAAATTGAAACTAAAAAAAGGGAGACACTAAGTACATAGACAACAAAGGGAGGATGACAAAAGAGAATACGAAGAGGTTAGGAAAGAAGTCAAAAAAACAATTAGGAAAGCAAACAGGAACTACGGGATTAAATTATCAAGGAATATAAAAAGAAATAGTAAAATATTCTACAGACACATCAATAACAAAAGAAAAATCAGGATAGGGATAGGGCCATTCAGGGATTCATAAAATAAACTCAAAGATAACGACAGTTAAATGGCAGAAATATTGAATAGTTACTTTGCCTCAGTATTTACCAGGGAGACTAACAAGGTGGGCATGACATTAGAAGACAAGATCAGAAAAGATATAAAGACATTTAAGATATAAAGGGGGAGATAATTGATAAACTAATCAAACTTAGAGAGGATAAAACCCCTGTCTGGATGTATTGCAACCGCACTTTTAAAAGAAGTTAGGGAAGAGATAGCAGAGGCACTATTACATACATAAAAATTCATTAAAAAAGGGAATAGTGCCAGAGGACTGGCAGACAGCTAATGTTATTCCTATATTTAAAAAAGGAGATAGAAGCAGCTTAGACAACTATAGACCAATTAGCTTAATGTCAGGGGTAGGAAAGATAATGGAATCTTTACTCAAAGATGTAATAGAAAAACATCTAGAAACCAAAAATATAATAAAGAATAGTCAGCATGGATTTCAAAATGGAAGGTCATGTTTGACCAACCTTATTGAATTCTTTGAAGAAGTAACAGAAAGAGTAGACAAGGGTAATGCAGTAGGTGTAATATATTTGGATTTTCAAAAGGTCTTTGATAAGGTAGCACATAGTAGACTCATGACTAAGGTCAGAGCATGTGGAGTCAGGAGACAGGTAGCAGAATGGATAGCGTGCTGGCTACGAATCAGAAAATAGAGAGTACGGTCAAGGATAGCTACTCAGACTGGCAAAAGATGGGAAGTGGTGTTCCACAAGGATCGGTGCTGGGACAACTGTTATTCACAATTTATATTAATGATATTGACTTGGGAATAGGAATTACAATTTCAAAATTTGCAGACAACACCAAATTGGGAGATGTAGTTAATACAATGGAAGAATGGGAGGCCTTCAAGGAGGCATAGGTTCTGGAACAGAGTAGACACATTCGTACAAGGGGGAAAGGAAGGTCCTCCAAAGCTAGAGCTCCCTGGATGACTAAAGATATAGAGACTAAAATGAAACAGAAAAAGGAGGCTTATGATGAATGTAAGGTTCATAATACAGTAGAGAACCAGGCTGAATACAGAAAGTAAAGAGGAGATCTAAAAAAAGGGAATAAGAGCGGCAAAGAAAGATTATGTGAATAAATTAACAGCTAACATAAAAAGGAACCCAAAAGTCTTCTATAAACATATAAATAGTAATAGGAAGTATGGGACCGATTAGGGTCAAAAAAGGAGATCTTCTTGTGGAGGCAGAGGGCATGGCTGAGGTACTAAATGAATACTTCGTATTCGTCTTCACTAGAGAAGAGGATGCTGCTATTGTAGCAGCAAAGGAGGAGGTAGAAGTGATATTGGATCGGACAAAAATAGATAAAGAGCTGGCACTTAAAAGATTGGCAGTACTCAAAGTAGTCACCTGGTCCAGATGGAATGCATCCTGGGTTACTGAGAGAAATAAGGGTGGAAATTGCAGTGCTTCTGGTTAGGCCTCAGTTGGAATATTGTGTTCAGTTCTGGGCACCACACTTTAGGAAGGATGTCAAGGCCTTAGTGAGGCTGCAGAAGAGATTTACTAGAATGGTGCCAGGGATGAGGGACTTCAGTTATGTGAAGAGACTGGAGAAGCTGCGGTTGTTCTCCTTAGAGCAGAGGTTAAGGGGAGATTTGATAGAAGTGTTCATAATCATGAATCGTTTCCAGTGGTCGAAGGATCGGTAACCAGAGGACACAGATTTAAGGTGATCGGCCAAAGAGCCACAGGTGACATAGGAAACGTTTTTTAGGCAGCAAGTTGTAATAATCTGGAATGCACTGTCTGAAAGGATGATGGAAGAAAATTCAATAGTAACTTTCAAAAGGAAATCGGATAAATACTTGAAGGAAAAACATTAACAGGGCTATGGGGAATGAGTAGGAGAATAGGACTAATTGGATAGCTCTTTCAAAGAACTGGCATAGGTACAATGAGTCGAATGGCCTCTTCCTGTGCTGTACCTACTATGATACTATGAGTGAATGTGACAAAATACAGGAAAACATTAATAAACTTGCAGAATGGATGTCTAATTAGCAAATGAATTTCAATATAGATAAGTGTGAAGTGGTGCATTTTTTAGGAAGAATAAGAAGGCCACATACTAAGAGTCTAAATGGGGTAGAGCAGCAAAAGGATCTAGGGGTACAGATATACAAATCACTGAAAGTAGCAATGCAGGTTAATAATGCCATAAAAAAGGCAAAAAAAAAGCACTGGGTTCATTTCTAGAATGAATGTCCCACCGGCAGGACAGACCCACCAGAGGTGGTGGTACAGTGATATACAATCAGGAGGGAGTGGTCCTCAACATTGACTCCCCATGAAATCTCATGGCTTCAGGTCAAACATGGGCAAGTAAACCATCTACTGCCCTCCCTCAGTCCTTCTCCATGTTGAGCACCACTTGGAGGAAGCACTGAGGATAGCAAGGCACAGAATGTACTCTGGGTGGGAGACTTCAATGTCCATCACCAAGAGTGGCTCGGTAGCACCACAACTGACCAAGCTTGCCGAGTCCTGAAGGACATAGCTGCCAGACTGGGCCTGCGGCAGGTGGTGAGCGAACCAACATGAGGGAAAAGCTACTTGACCTCATCCTCACCAATCTACCTATCCTAAATCCATCTGTCCATGACAGTATTGGTAGGAGTGACCACCGCACAGTCCTTGTGGAAACAAAGTCCCGTCTTCACACTGAGGACACCATCCAACATGTTGTGTGGCACTATCACCATACTAAATGGGACAGATTCAGAACAGATCAAGCAGCTCAAAACTGGGCATCCATGAGGGGCTGTAGGCCATCAGCAGCTGCAAAATTGTATTCCACCACAATCTGTAACTTCTTGGTCCGGCATATTTCTCACTCTACCATTACCAACAAGCCGGGGATCAACCCAGGTTCAATGAGGAGTGCAGAAGAGCATGCCAGGAGCAGCACCAGGCGTACCTAAAAATGAGATGCCAACCTGGTGAAGCCACAACATAGGACTACATGCATGCTAAACAGTGGAAGCAACATGCAACAGACAGAGCTAAGCGATTCCACAACCAACGGATCAGATCAAAGTTCTGCAGTCCTGCCACATCCAGTCGTGAATGGTGGTGGACAATTAAACAACTAACTGGAGGAGGAGGCTCCGTGGACATCCCCATCCTCAATGATGGCAGAGTCCAGCACGTGAGTGCAAAAGACAAGGCTGAAGCGTTTGCAACCAAGTGCCGAGTGAATGATCTATCTGGGCCTCCTCCTGATATCCCCACCATCACAGAAGCCAGTCTTCAGCCAATTCAATTCACTTCACTTGATGTCAAGAAACGGCTGAGTGCACTGGATACAGCAAAGGCTATGGGCCCCGACAACATCCCGGCTGTAGAGCTGAAGACTTGTGCTCCAGAACTAGCTGTGCCTCTAGCCCAGCTGTTCCAGTACAGCTACAATATTGGCATCTACCCGACAATGTGGAAAATTGCCCAGGTATGTCCTGTCCACAAAAAGCAGGACAAATCCAATCTGGCCAATTACCGCCCCATCAGTCTACTCTCAATCATCAGCAAAGTGATGGAAGGTGTCGTCGACAGTGCTATCAAGCGGCACTTACTCACCAATAACCTGCTCACCGATGTTCAGTTTGGGTTCCGCCAGGACCACTCAGCTCCAGACCTCATCACAGCCTTGGTCCAAACATGGACAAAAGAGCTGAATTCCAGAGGTGAGCTGAAAGTGACTGCCCTTGACATCAAGGCAGCATCTGACCAAGTTGGTACCAAGGAGACCAAGTAAAATTGAAGTCAATGAGAATCAGGGGGAAAACTTTCCAGTGGCTGGAGTCATACCTAGCACAAAGGAAGATGGTAGTGGTTGTTGGAGGCCAATCATCTCAGCCCCAGGACATTGCTGCAGGAGTTCCTCAGGGCAGTGTCCTAGGCCCAACCATCTTCAGCTGCTTCATCAATGACCTTCCCTCCATCATAAGGTCAGAAATGGGGATGTTCATTGATGATTGCACAGTGTTCAGTTCCATTCGCAACCCCTCAAATAATGAAGCTGTCTGTGCCCGCATGCAGCAAGACCTGGACAACATCTAGGCTTGGGCTGATAAGTGGCAAGTAACATTCGCGCCAGAAAAGTGCCAGGCAATGACCATCTCCAACAAGAGAGAGTCTAACCACCTCCCCTTGACATTCAACGGCATTACCATCATCGAATCCCCCACCATCAACATCCTGGGGGTCACCATTGACCAGAAACTTAACTGGACCAGCCACATAAATACAGTGGCTACAAGAGCAGGTCAGAGGCTGGGTATTCTGTGGCGAGTGACACACCTCCTGACTCCCCAAAGCCTTTCCACCATCTACAAGGAACAAGTCAGGAGTGTGATGGAATACTCTCCACTTGCCTTGATAAGTGCAGCTCCAACAACACTCAAGAAGCTCAACACCATCCAGGACAAAGCAGCCCGCTTGATTGGCACCCCAACCGCCACCCTAAACATTCACTCCCTTCACCACCGGTGCACCGTGGCTGCAGTGTATACTATCTACGGGATGCACTGCAGCAACTTGCCAAGGCTTCTTTGACAGCACCTCCCAAACCCGCAACCTCTACCACCTAGAAGGACAAGGGCAGCAGGCACATGGGAACAACACCACCTGCACGTTCCCCTTCAAGTCACACACCATCCCAACTTGGAAATATATCGCCGTTTCTTCATCGTCGCTGGGTCAAAATCCTGGAACTCTCTACCTAACGACATTGTGGGAGAACCTTTACCACACGGACTGCAGCGGTTCAAGAAGGCTGCTCACCACCACCTTCTCAAGGGCAATTAGAGATGGGCAATAAATGCTGGCCTTGTCAGCGATGCCCACGTCCCATGAACGAATAAGAAAAAAGACCACACTTGGAGTATTGTGCACAATTCTGGTCTTCATATTATGAAAAGGATATAGAGGCATTGGAGAAGGTGCAAAAAAGATTCACAAGGATGACACCAGAACTGAGAGGATATATATATCAGGAAAGGCTGAACAGGCTGGAGCTCATTTCTCTGGAAAAAAGGCAGCTGAGGGGTGACCTGGTAGAGGTCTTTAAGATAATGAAAGGGATTGATAGGGTAGACGTAGAGAAAATGTTTCCACTTGTGGAGGAGTCCAAAACTAGAGGTCATCAATATAAGATAGTCACTAATAAACCCAATAGGGAATTCAGGAGAAACTTCTTCCACAAAGAGTGGTATGAATGTGGAACTCACTACCACAAGGAATAGTTTAGGCATATATCATGGGTGCATTTAAGGGGAAGCTGGATAAGCACATGAGGGAGAAAGGAATAGAAGGATATACTGAAAGGGTTAGATGAAGAGGGGTGGGAGGAAGCTGGTGTGTAGCATAGATAAGTTGGGCCGAAATGCCTGTTTCTATGCAACTCTATGTAACATCCCCCTCAGTACATGGCATTTTTTAGGTGTTTCTCCAGTGATTCCACTGATCTCCCACCAGGAATACGTCACAGAAATTACAGGCGCATATTTCACACAGCACTCAACCATTTCTTTATACTCATGACTCTCAATTTCATTTATTCCAACACTCTTTTAAGCTATTTATTATATCTGTGCTGGACTGAGAGGGCCTTCTAACACAAGGTATGAGTTGCATTCTTTTGTCTACAATGTGATTGCTGCTACAGTCTACTTGCTGCTAGTGTCTGAGGGTAGGTGTTTTGAGATTTATGACCAGCCATAAAAGTTTTAAGAAGGTTAAGTGGTTGAAATCACTTCAATATGTTATTCAACACATGTCACACATGTTCCTTAGAACAATGAACCAGGATCAATATCAGGTACACGTTGCCACAGATGGAATGGTATTAATGAGGTCACCAAACAAAGAATTAATGTTGTGTGTTATTTATTCCATATAATACATCCATAAGTCCCAACAAATGTGGGCAATGCACAGCAGGTTAATCAGCATCTGAAAGAGAGACAAGTTAATGTTTCAGATGCCACCTTTCACTTCTGACAAAGGGTCCTGTTTGAAATGTTGACCCGACAGCATGAATGAGAATTTTAATTCTTCATTACTCCACCCAATATTTGGGGTTAGTTGCACTGTAGATCCTTAAGAGGCCAGATGGCAGCATTTTTGCAGCTGTGCTTATTCACATTCAATTCCTAATGAACTGACACATTTTTTGCGCATGTAGTTAAACTGGTCTAGATTTGAACTGCCCCTCTGTGACTGTATATAGGACAGGTGGTCTCTGTAAAAAAAAACATTTTCTCATGACGTGTGAACTGCCAGTGATGTGCAAGTAACCATTTGATATGATCAGTGGATGCATCTTCAGTCTGACAGAGACAGGCTGTATCCATTTGGTATAGCTGTTCTGCTGTGGACAGATTCCGACAGTTTTGAATTGCTGATTAAATGTATCTTTCTAACTGGTCTAACAAATGCAAAAGGTCATCAAAGGAATGCCTAAGGCTGCTACTGACATATGGGGCACAATTTTAAGAGAAATCTGCGGGTGCGTTGGGGGAGCGGGAGGATGGGGTGGGAAAGAAAATCATGTTTTTGAGGAGTGGGCAGAAATCCCGGCTCCAACACGTCTAAGAACGCGGACGACCCAGAGCCATCTGTGCGCATGCCGTTCCTGAACCCGGAAGTCCCGCCAGCTTTATGTAAAGCACTAAATCACCTAGTTGAAGAGTAGTTTAAAAAGGAATAAATTTAATTTACAATGAAGGCAAGCGATTTCAACGCTGCCTCAGTTTGTTTCCCGTGCTGTGTGAAACTCGCCATGGGGAACGAGTCGTGTTTCAGCCGGCAGCTATTTGGACATTTAAATCCCTCATTGACAGATGGGGATAAAAGGTGAGTTATTGCAGCAGTGCACTTTGTTCTCTCAGACAAACTTTTGGGTGGGAGATCTTTGTGTTTAAACCGAAAATTCTTGATTTCCACTCAGAATTGTTCTGTTTACACAAATCTACCAACTTTTCGGTCTCCCTCAAACTGATGGGGAGCACGATGACTGCATTCACCAGTACATCCAAGGATGAGCGACATCACCATCCTCGCCAGGCACAGTGTGCACTTCCGCCACTTGGAGCTTCACAACACAATCCTGCGCTATAGGCATCTGCACAAGAGCCCAGAGGGGAACAACAGAGGGAGCGACGTCGCAGGAGGCATTACCCTCGCCAGAGGGTCTACAGACCGAGGCTCAGCTTCCTGAATCTCTCTGAGGAGCAGTGCATACGGAGGCTAAGAGTGAGTCGTCAGGTGGTCGCAGACATCTGCAGTCTCCTTCATGCCGAGCTGCACCCGGCTGGGCCTGGGAGCATCATATTACCCGTTGCAGTTAAAGTGATCACTGCCCTCAACTTCTTCACCTCCGGAACATTCCAGGGTGCCACCGTTGACATCGCCAGGGTCTCTCAGTCGTCTGCACACAAGTCCATAAGGCAGATCACCGATGGCTTGTTTCGCAGAGCCTCGCAATACGTCAACTTCTCCATGGACGACCTCAGCCAGTTGGAGAGGGCAGTGGAATTCCACTCTGTGGCTGGCTTCCCACGTGTACAGGGTGCAATCGATTGCACACATATAGCAATCCGAGCACCTCCACATGAGCAAAAGATTTCTTCATGTGTGCACCAGATTCCCTGGCAGCTGCCATGGTTCCTTCATTCTGAAGGAATCCAACATCCCAGGCCTCTTCCACGCACCAAACCTTAACGGCTAGCTCCTCGGGGACAAGGGATACCTCCTGTACACGTGGCTCATGACACCTCTGAGGAACCCCATCAGCGAGGAACAGCGTCAATACAACAACAGCCACATCGCCACCACGTCTATAATTGAACATGCGATAGGGCTGCTCAAGATGCAATTTCTGTGTCTCGATCGCTCTGGGGGAGCTCTTCAATACGCACCAGCGAGAGTGGGTCACATTATAGTAGTTGTGTTGTGTCCTGCACAACATGGCACAACAGAGAGGGGTATTGGTTGAGGAGGCCCCATGCCCTCATTCACTATCCACATCTGCCATCCACATTGAGGAGGAGGAGGAGGAGGAGAAGCAGGAGCAGAAGCAGGAGGAAGGGCAGGAGGAGGAGGAGGACGAACCCATGAGCAGAACTGCGGCTCACTTGGCTGCCCGTGAGGCCAGGGAGTCACTCATATGTGAATGGTTCCCGTAAGATCAGGAAGTGAGAAGAGTCCAGTCCTCACATCACCTGGAAAGACCAGCGCCAACACCATCCCCCTCCCCCCCCCCGTACAAAATTGTCCTGCAACTACACATACACCCACTGTAAAGTGACCCACTGGGTGGCATCAAGTGTCGCCATTCATGGTGAAGCACATGGACGAGCGCTATCACAACAGCCAGTCAAGAATGGGCAAGACGTGGCAGTAGTGGGGAGGATGATAACATTTAATGTGACTTTAACAGAAACCAAATATAAATGAAAAACATGACAGTCTGTCAGACACCCTTGTGCATACCCTTCGTGATCACAAATCCTTAGCCTTTCTCTTTCTACTACTTCTACGTGGTGCATCCCCTGTGGCTGCAGCAGAGGTAGTGGCAGGTTGCTCATGTCCATACCCTGACTGCTTAGATGCTTTTGGGCTTCCCCCCACTGGGTTTTGGAGCCGGTGAGGGCCCCTCCAAAGACTGCTCCACCTGCACCGCTGCAGGGGCAGACTCGGCCACCTGGAGAGGATGCAGCATTGTGGGTACTGATTGAGAGGGGGGCAACGGGTGAGACATGGGAGCGTTTTGAGTGGCATCCCCACTTCCATGTCACCTTTTTCCATCATCCCTCTCCTGGACCAGGCCCACATCACTCCTACCACCCTGCTGGAGAACAGTTTGGAGAACACGTATGATGCCTTGGAAGCCCAGTTGCAAAGTTTCTGTCTGCCTGTTTAAGGCGGCAGAATGTTGTTCACCGTGAGTCCGAACGGCCGTTGTCAGGGCCTGAATGGACTCATTTGTGAGCCGTGCTTGAAGCTCAACGGAGCGTAGCCTTCTCTCCATCGCAGACATTCCTGCACTTACCTGTGACACTATCTCAGAGATTCCCTCATGTCCCTGTGACACTATCTCAGAGATTCCCTCATGTCCCTGTGACACTATCTCAGAGATTCCCTCATGTCCCTGTGACACTATCTCAGAGATTCCCTCATGTCCCTGTGACACCATTCCACTCATTCCATCCTCTGCACTATTGTGGAGAGTGTGTGTGGCACCTGTTCCAGTACCTTGCAAATGTGCTGCTGTCCCTCGATCATTCTCCTTTTAAAGGATGGCCTCCAGGGGTCAGCATCTGCAACCAGCTGAGCAGAGCCTAGAGAGGAGTGCTCCCACCGACGTGGACTCTCTACACCTGCACGTGCCACCAGTGTCTGCTCGTGCTCACTTGTGTGTGGTGACTCATCAAGTGCCAACCCAAATAACTCACTACTAGGACCCACCGAAGTATGAGTATCTGCGCTGATGGATGGCTCGCTAAGGTATAACAGTGCACCCTCAGAGGCCGGGAACTCCTTTGAGGAATTGCCCTCTGCGGTCACTGCGGTCATTGAAGGGCCTGTAGGAGAACAGAAGGCAATATTAAGCATCATCACAGATGTGTCATATTGCGATGAGCATACTGAGGTGTTCAACATGCCAATCATCGTTAACATCAATTCATGTTGTGTGTGATGAATGTTAAAGTTGTGTCACCAGACGTTTGTGGGGTGCCAGTCTCGGCGTCCCCGATGGACAGGCACTCGTGGGTGCGGCTGATCTGCAGGGCCTCCCCCTTTGCGTCTGTGAGGACCACTATTTGTTGCAGCCCCCCTCCAGTCCTCGCCCTCTCCCGTGCATTTTGCACTCTCTTCTCCTAGAGTCAGTGATGGTGATGTGGTCAGCCAATGAATGCATTGCTTTGGGTGAGGCTGACTGTGAAAGTGGTGCATCAGAGGATGAGTATCAGACAGAGACATCACATTGGATGAGGATTGGGGTGGGTGGTAGTGATGGGGTCACAAATAGGGGGAGGTGAGGAAGTGCTGAGGAAGTGCAGGTAAGTTCAGGATGAGCCTTAAGTGGGTGTGAGGAGTGATGTGATGGAGTAGTCTTGGCAGTGCAGAATGAGTTGGTGGGCGGGGGGAGCGGGTGGGGTGCAGTGATGTGTGCAATGGAATGTAGGAGAATGAGTAAGTGTACTCACTTTTAATGACCTATTTAGGTCATTGAAGCGCTTCCTGCAGTGAACCCAGGTGCAGGATACGTTGCTGCTGCTGGTGACCTCCTCTGCCAACCAAGGCCTTCTTGGTGACAGAGTCACACTCCTGTTGGCCGGGTAAAATAGATCCCCCGTCCTCCTCACCCCGGCCAGTAGCTCCTGAAGTGAGGCATCGTTGAATCTTGGAGCAGCCTTGCCCCTGTGCTGCTCCATTGGGTCTTCTGGTTCTTTGCTCCAGCTAAAGCCATTGGAGCAATGGCCCTTTAAATGTAAACACTCCAGCTGACAGCCTGTCATGTGAATACGCAGTCCGCCCACTGCACAGCTTTCAGATGGCAAACCCGGAAACAAGCTTAATGGCCACCAATTAAGTCGCGATTGTGTAAGTTTTTATTAGTCGGGTTTGCTGCGCCCCCATTGACCCCCCCCTCCGACCCCGCTGCCATCCCGCCGCCCTTTTAAAATTGAGCCCATGGTCACTATAAACAGGGCTTTTGTTCAAATTAGTATACAACACAAGGAAACTCATTGGATCTAAGGATTAGTGACTGTCACAGACAAAACTGACTGCATTTAATTTATGTTTAAGTATTTGCATAACATGCCCTGACATTTCCCTGAACGTATACTGTCATTTCAAACCTCAAAACGACAACCACTTCTGTGTCTGATAAACAGGACCACTCATACAAACCAATCAGAATGCATCTAAAGCTCCAGAGAGGCATCTAATCATACAGAAATTTATTCTGGTTTTTAAAATTTTAATTATGCCAAAAAGAAAAACAGATACTCTATGAGAAACTAGAGATCTCGCTTGCTTTTGTGCATTCGGATTTTGGAACGAACAAATAGAACAAATTTATGCCGTTAAGCCCACCTTGTTTTCCCAGTTTTAAAAAAAAATGTGCACAGATTTACATATAGAATCAGACAGCACAAAAGGAGGCCATTCGGCCCAGCGTGTCTGTGTGAGCTATCGAATTAGTTCCATTCCTTTGTTCTTTCCCCATCGCCCTGCAAATTTCTCCTTTTCAAGTATATATCCAATTCCCTTTTGAAAGTTACTACTGAATCTGCTTCCACCACCCTTTCAGGCAGTGCATTCCAGATCATAACAACTCGCTGCGTAAAAAAATTCTCCTCATTGCCTCCCTGGATTTTTTGCCAATTATCCGAAATCTGTATTAGTGCAGTTGTTGTAAATTTTTGTTTGTACCACATTTACAGGAACATACACTGATGCAATGGGGGGTAATTTTAACATAATCCGCTCGGCAGGAAACCGATTGGAAAGGGTCGACTGCCCGTTTTATATCCTGCCCGATTTTACTCGCTATTCACTTCAATGGAGAGTAAAATCAGGCGGGGTGTAAAATGGGCGGTCAACCTGATCCCATCAGATTCCCATTGGGTGGGCTAGGTCAAAATTACTTCCAAGATATCTGTTCACGTAACTGCACACAATGGTATAGTGCAATTACACATTTCAGAAAGGGGAAGAAAAGAAAAAGAGTAAGTATTTTCATAAAAATAAAGAATAAAAAGAACAGCTGAAAGAGAGAGAAAATATTTAGTAACCTTGTGAGAAGACAATGGCTTGGTATCCACAACATTTTTTTTTAATTCGTTCATGGGATGTGGGCGTCGCTGGCGAGTCCAGCATTTATTGCCCATCCCTAATTGCCCTCGAGAAGGTGGTGGTGAGCCGCCTTCTTGAACCGCTGCATTCAGTATGGTGAAGGTTCTCCCACAGTGCTGTTAGGTAGGGAATTCCAGGATTTTGACCCAGCGACGATGAAGGAACGGCGATATATTTCCAAGTTGGGATGGTGTATGGCTTTGAGGGGAATGTGCAGGTGGTGTTGTTCCCATGTGCCTGCTGCTCTTGTCCTTCTAGGTGGTAGAGGTCGCGGGTTTGGGAGGTGCTGTCGAAGAAGCCTTGGCAATGCATCCTGTAGATGGTACACACTGCAGCCACTGTGTGCCGGTGGTGAAGGGAGTGAATGTTTATGGTGGTGGATGGGGTGCCAATCAAGTGGGCTGCTTTGTCTTGGATGGTGTTGAGCTTCTTGAGTGTTGTTGGAGCTGCACTCATCCAGGTAAGTGGAGAGTATTCCATCACACTCCTGACTTGTGCCTTGGAGATGGTGGAAAGGCTTTGGGCAATCAGGAGGTGAGTCACTCGCCGCAAAATACCCAGCCTCTGACCTGCTCTTGTAGCCACAGTATTTATATCGCTGGTCCAGTTAAGTTTATGATCAATGGTGACCCCCAGGATGTTGATGGTGGGGGATTCAGCAATGGTAATGCCGTTGAATGTCAAGGGGAGGTGGTTCGAGTCTCTCTTGTTGGAGATGGTCATTGCCTGGCACTTGTCTGGCACAAATGTTACTTGCCACTTATCAGCCCAAGCCTGGGTGTTGTCCAGGTCTTGCTGCATGCGGGCACGGACTGCTTCATTATCTGAGGGGTTGCGAATGGAACTGAACACTGTGCAATCATCAGTGAACATCCCCATTTCTGACCTTTTGATGGAGGGAAGGTCATTGATGAAGCAGCTGAAGATGGTTGGGCCTAGGACACTGCCCTGAGGAACTCCTGCAGCAATGTCAGTCCCAATACCATCTTCTTTGCATTCTGTAAGCCTAGCTCAATAATGGTTAGCAGGAGTAAACATACCTCAAAATAGGCCAATCCATCCCTAAACATAGGCTTTATGTTAGCATTTAGCCAACCTACAAAACACAGAATCAGGCAGTGCTAGCATCTACACTTCAATTTGGATAGGGTTTTTTCTTTCTGCATGCAATTTTATACCATCCTCTTCCAAAGGCATTGCCTTGTGCTGGGATTCAGTTCCTCAGGCACCAGCTCCCAAATCTCTCAACTGTTCCATTTTAATCAGGACAGCCTAATATTAAGCAGCGCAACTGGAAAATGTAGCAACAGCGTACAAGACTCTCAAGTCAGCAAAATCAGCCGATTGACCAATTTCTTCAGTATCAACCTAAATTCCACCTTCTCAAAGTTATGGTGGGCACCCCCTGGTAGCTTGGAAAAATGGCCATTCTTCATGTGTGACCCTGAATAGCAAGTTATTCGATAGGAGAGTCATCACAGTTGAGCCCAATCCTCTCTTCACCTGACATTCAAGAACACATTCTTTCCAGAAGGAGACATTAATAGTAATTGGGCTAACAATTCCTCCTAGACCAGGGGAATTAGAGTTAATTGGAGCACCACTACTGCTGCCCAGACTGAGATTTGTTAACTAAGCATGGACCTTGGATGTAACCTGGGAGATCCGTTGTCTGTATGGCTCAATCGCATATTACCATTACCATGGTCACATTTGACATGATCTGGGATTCGGAAATACCAAGGAGCCAGGGACAGAACCGTAAATGGGCTAACTTTAAATAAATAGGGGAAATGTTAAGCAAATTAATTAGATAGGGCACTTGTTGAACAATATTTCAGTAGAAGTGGAAAAGAAGACCTTTAAAGGCATAATGCTGAGTCTGCAGAATAAATACATACCTTGAATTAGCAATTGTAAACTAAATCGAAATGTGATTTAGATTTGAGGTTAGGATCAGATCAGCCATGATCTTATTAAATGGCGGAGCAGGCTCGAAGGGCCGATTGGCCTACTCCTGCTCCTATTTCATATGTTCTTATGTGATTTTTCAAGTGAGATGTTAAACTGAGGCTTGTTTACTTGTCCAGGAGGATCTAAATTATCTCTTGGCCAACTGGAGTTCTGCAGGTGATCCTGGCCTACATTTATCCTTCAATCAACACCACCAAAACAAATTAACAGTCATTTGTCTGATTTTGATATGTGTAGGAACTTATTATGCTGCCGCACAAGCCCACATACCAATGGTGACTACACTGCAAGAGTCATTCATTAGCTTTGAAGCATTTTGGGACATCTTGAGAGTGTGTAGGGAGCTTTGAAAATGCAAGTTCTTTCTTACTAACAGGAGGTTAACTCTCAAAGGTGGAGAGTCTGTGAGTACCTGACATTTCTCCTACTACTTTTTTGAACAGGGGTGCAACATTTGCCACCCTCCAGTCCTTTGGTAGTATTCTTTTTCCAAAGAATTTTAGTAAATTATGGCTAGTGATTTTGGAGTTTAGACCATTTGGTTTATCAACTTTAAGCCAATAACAACAACTTGCATTTACATAGCACCATTAATGTAGAAACAACATCCCAAGGCACTTCACAGAGGTCCAAGGGGGGAAACAAATCTGATGTATCCCTTTAATACAGTTTCCTTTTTAAAAGTCATGTCAATAAGTGGTTCCTCAACATTCTCCTCTAGTACTCCTGCACTCCTTCCTATAAATACGGATCTGCCATTCCTTTATTTCTCTACCGTAAAAGTGCCTTCTTTGTCCTTTAGTGGCTCACCCCTTCTTTGATTATCCCCTTGTTTTTGATGTGTTTTTAAAAGCCTTTGCCAGTAGCCTTTATATTGACTGCCAATCATTTTCTTATTCTCTGTTAGTTCTTCTAGTCTCCCTTTTTGCTACTGGTATTTCCCTTGTTTTCTTCTATATTACTAGCCTTAATTTAATCATACGCTTCCTTCTGAGTCTTTATTTTTAGCCTAATCTACGTATTCATTCAAGGAACTCTGGCCTTTGCCAGAACCCTTTTAGTTCTGGTTTGGATGTTTTTATTCCATTACATACCTATCTCAGACTTAAATAATTCTCCACTGCTGGTCTGCTGCTTTATCTGCCAACTTAACCATTCAATTAATCTGGCCTAGGTCCCCTTTCATCCCTCTAAAACTTGCTCTTTTCCACTCCAAAACCTTTACATGTGTATGAACATACGATTTAAGATCAGGAGTAGGTCATTCGGCCCCTCGAGTCTGCTCTGCCATTTGATAAGATCATGGCTGATCTGATTGCAACCTCAACCCTACTTTCTCGTCTACCTACTATAACCTTTGACCCCCTTGTTAATCAGGAATCTGTCTAACTCAGCCTTAAAAATATTCAATGACCCTGCCTCCTCCGCTCTCTGGCGAAGGGAGTTCCACAGACTCACGACCCTCTGAGAGAAAAAATTTCTCCTCATCTCCATCTTAAATGGGAGACCCCTTATTTTAAAACAGTGTCCCCTGGTTCTAGTCTCTCCCACAAGGGGAAACATCCTCTCAGCACCTACCCCTTCTAGTCCCCTCACGATCTTATATGTTTCAATGAGATCACCTCTTTATTTTTTACTTTTTTTTCTTTTTCTACTCTGACTGTAAATCTAATTACATTATGATCACTGGTCTCTAATGTTTTTCTACTTTCAGGTTATTTACCCAGAGCTGCATCTAGTACTGCATCTTTGCTCCTTAGGCTTGTGATGTATTGACTTAGAACACTGTCCTGAATGCATTCTAAGAACTTCCCATTTAGACCAACATTGTTAATGTTACGTCAATCTAATTCTGGATAATTAAAGCCCCCGATTATTACAGCCCTATAGCTGCTGCAAACCTCTCTGAATCTCTTCCACTATTTCTTTCTCACTATTTGGTGGTCTATAATGGATGTACTATATTGTTGCAGAACCCTCACTATTTCTCATCTCAATCCAGAGAGATTCAGTCTGAACAGCGCTTTTGATAATATATTTTTTTCTTTCTAGAGCTGTAATTGCATTATAAATGAATAATTGCATCCCTCCCTTTTCTTACTTTCTCTGTTACTTCTGAAAATTTTGTAGTCAGGAAAGTTTAGTTCCCAGCCCTGCCCCAGTGGAAGCCAAGGCCTCGATTTTAACCACCTCCCCCCCCACCACCGACGGGCAGGAAAGGGTTGGACAAGGGGTTAAAATTTTGAAAGTCGCAACCCCGCTTCCAACCCGCCGTGTTCCCGGTCACCGTAATATTAACAGCGGCGATTCAGGCCATCAACCAGGCTCCCGCTAAAGGCAGGCGGGGGTCTACATAGCATGCAAAAGTCGATTGGGCCGTGACGTAATATTAATGTCAAGCCAGGGGGGTGTCCCGCACTGAACCACGGCGTGAGCCGCCGACTGGCCAGAAGAGGCCAAGGTAACTGTAAGAAATCTCCTTCTGTTTGCACTCCTTGTAAACTAGGAGGAGCAGTAGTATTCCCCCAGGCCCCTCAAGGAGTCCTTAGGCCTCCCCAGCCCAGGCCTCACCCGATCATGCTGAACACCGCGCCCCACCCCGCCTCCCCAGCCCCCCACCCCGATCCCCAATCGCCTCCAGACCTGCCTGCCGGGAACCATTCCTAAGATCTCAAGCTGCGGCTTCCTACCACCAAATTCCTGCTCCCACCTGACACCCAGCCAGTTTCACAACCTGAGGGAAAATCAGCAGGAGAGTCCTCATTGCGCTGGAATCTATGTTTCCTTACTAGACAAAGACAAGCAAAGATTCTGGAAACAGGTCATCTGCCTGTCCTCTCAGTGATAGTAAAAGTACATGTACTGAAAGGACCGATCTAATGCAAGAAAAAAACCAAGGGTAGAGAGAAAATGCTCTCAGAAGAAAAAAAATCAAACAATTAGCTGGATACATCTCAGAACAGGTACATACTATTCATCATGCTTACCACTTCTTTGAACTTAGTTCACCAAATGATAAGAACGTCAGACTAATCTGTCTGTAAAACTTGAAAATGATGGCTTACCTGGTCTTTCTGAGGTGCGATGCCCAATTTGTCTGGTACATTCTGAATTCTACTCAAAGCTGGCGTTTCAGTGCCTGTCACCTGAAAAACTTGGGTATTATCCTCAGATTCCCCTTTAAGGAGCTGACTATCCTGCAATGAGTTGGACAGTGCCTGAGCTTTGTCATCACTTAAGGTGAAGACTGAGTCATGTGACAATTCCAGTGGCCTATTATGAAGAATTTCCACTCCAGGGTATGAATGTGTAACGGTTGTATTATGCCATCTCTTTCGAAAGCCTTTCAGTGCAGAAGGCACATTTTTAATATTATCCGAGTCAATTTTATGCAGCACCTTTCCTTGTATTTCAGATTCTCCAGCTGTTGGCTGGTGTTCCTCAGTGTCCTCCACAGCTGCATGTTGTTCTGAATTTAAGGTTTCCTCAGTTTTAAGAGTTCCAGCCTCTGACTTGTTTTTTTGAGGTCCACTCTCCAGTTTGCCAGTTACATCCTGTACCTTCACATCATAACAAAACACAAGAAACACATCGTTTAGAGAGGACCCTATGTGAAATGTTGTTGCTGTGTTCTCAGCATGTGCCCAAAACACAAAACTGCCCCTAATACGGCACTAATGACCCCTAAATTGTCAATATCACTCAAATAGGCAAAATGTGGAAACTAGAAAATCATCACACTTATAAGGATTGCTCTTCTGAGACTGGGGGTTAGGCATATTGACCCCAATATTAAAGGGGAGGCAGGGAGAGTGCAGGGGAGACCCAAATCGGCCGAAGAACCCGGCAAGGCCGGGGTCATGGAGGCCCTGTCGATCCTAACGGCAGGGCCTCATTAACATATTGTGGCTCCTCCTCCCACCCGGCAGCTGGCCAAATGGACAGCCTGGCCAGCGGGCGGGGGAACACCAGCGGCAGGAGGCCGCAGTCTGGGACCTTATATTTATTCTTTTGATAACATAATGCCACCAAAAATGGAAAATGGCAACAAGGGAGCAAAATGCAAGGAAATAAGAAGACTGGTGGAGCAATTTAACTTCATTTTGCTTGTTTAACAGTCATAAAATGGGCGCGATAAGGACGAATATGGCAGCGTGACGGCCCGCGCCCAATGTGCACGTGCGTTTGGGCTGCCTCTAAATTAGTCAGGGCTTTTTTTTTAGGCGGGCCTGGCAGCCTCCTGGAACGAGCACAGGCCTCATTTCAATATTAAAATGAGGGTCTTGCACTGTTTCAAGACCCGTTTGTGAAATTCGTTAAGACTAGTCGGAGCTTGCGCTGCGGCCTAACCAGTGGTCCTTAAGGGAACTGCTGGGGACCACCAATGAAACTGTTGGGTAAGATTTTTATACTTACCTCAATGTGGAGGCAGGAGGAGCAGGAGTGCTCCTCTTGCCTACACTTTAATAACTCGGGCTGCTCTCAGCCCACGCTGGCGCCATCCTGCCCTTTGTCTTACCACCCCCCCTCCCCCCTTTCCTGGACTTATCTGCAGGCTGCTGCCAGTTGCTTCTGGAGGCGCGACAGGCAGCTCCCCGCAATTATTAAAATGAGACCCAAGGCTCGACAAAAATCGGGCCTCAGGCCTTCCAGTTCAGGCATGCGCTGGGAGTGTGAAATCAGTTCTGCGCCCAAAAATCATCCTGAATAGATTTTTATTCCAGTAGGCTTTGGGACTGAAATGGCAGCATGTTATATGTTAATAACAAAAACATTAACACATTCACATGAAATTCCTTTGTGCACTATTGTAACAAAGGTGTTAATTCATCTAATTTTAAATATCTTAAACTTGTATTAAAATAATTGATAAAGAATTTTCATTTGAATACATCGATTTATTTTTTCTAATACACTGCAATATTAACCCTGAACATTGAAATACTTTTATTCTTTCTAAATATGCACCTATTTGTATCAAATAATGTTGCCAAAACTGATTTTTTTTAATATATGAATGAATGTCCTAAAGCAGAAGTAAAAAACTACACTCCTAATGTTCAGGGAGCAAACTCAAAATATTGTATTCTACATACATATTCTTTATTTTGGGACTGTAGAGGTTGCCCATGGTGTGGCTAATTCGTGGCCCAACAAGTGTTGATGTAGGTTTGCCTTTAGCACTGAGTTTCCAGCATCAACAAAGTCATCATGGAGAGGTGCTCAGTGGAGGCAGAACATTTCCCTCAGGAAAGGAAAATCAGAGGGTGAATTATCTTAGATGATCTGGCCCACAAAAAAATTGTTTTGTCACTTTCTATATTTGTTCTAAGTTTCTGAAGAAATGGAACCGCCTGATCATTATTTTATCACTCACACTCACGCCCTTGGGGCTTTTGGGGTCTTGCCTGATACCTCTTTAGTAAAATTAGGAATCTTAAATGGTTTGCTTACTTATTCTCAATCCAGTAAATGTGAATTCACAGCAGGAAGTTATCTGAGAGTTGGTCATGGCAACTTCTTGCAATTTTGCATCCATTTTGCAACCTCAATTTATACATTAAATTATGGGAAGCTTTCTTTCTATTTTCTGTCAAGTGTGAGACATGTTCACCAGAAGCTAAATGAAAAGCCGCAACATGCTGTTCTGTAGACAGACATAGCTTAGCATTAATACATATCCATCTGGCTATAAACATTCTGGCTTCTTTGGATCAATTATGACTATTTGGTAAACTGGTAAAGACAAATTCCAGTCACAATAGTGGGTCATTTGGACTTTGTGCGATGGTGTAAAATGGACAATAGCGAATCGACAGCCCTGTTTCCGATTTTTATTTCCATTGACTTCATATACAAAGGCATCTGGGTATATTGTGAAGGTGAGCTAATGAGTGGCAAATGGCCTTTATGTGAACAAATGCAAGATAATTGGAATAAAGAAGGGAAATGAACAGTGGGAATATAAACTAAATGGCTCTAGGCTACAGGACATTATACAGGAGAGGGATCGTGGATTACTGGTGGATAATTCATTGAAACTAGCAGTAGTGTGCGGCAGCAGTAAAGAAAACTAACCAGATCTTAGAGAGTGTATCCAAAAGGATAGAGCATAAATCATAGGAGGTGATAACAAGTCTGTGCAAGGCACTGGTACAGTCATACCTGGAGATCTGTGTACAATTCTACTTGGCATACTACAGCAAGGATATCCAGGCACTAAGATAATGCAGAAAAGTGACCCCTAGCTTAAGTCATCTGAGCTGTGAGGGGAGGTTGAACAATATTGGATTATTTACTCTGCAGATAAGAGGGCTCAGGGAAAGTATTATTAAAGTATTTCTAATTCTTAAGGGAATAGGAATATTGAACCATGATAATGTGTTCGAGATTGCCACAAACCCTAGAAGTTTAGAAAAGGGAAGTGCACGGACAGTTTAGATTTAACTACTCTGCACAGAGTGGTGAATGTGGAATGGACTGCCCAGGGAGGTAGGGGAGACAGATAGTGCGGAAAAACTTATGGGAGAATTGGATAGATATTTGAGAGATTGGGCAATTGAGAGGTGAGACTGGCCAGGTTCACTATAATTTCTAATCCTGTGATTTCCTATGTCCTTCCACCTGAGCTGAGATCAGCTAATTCACACTGAGTGATGTATTTACCCAGAATGCCTTTGAGAGAACACTGTTGTAATGTCTTTTGACGCCCTGTATTTGATGCATTTGGTAATACTTGATGGCATGTACATTCCACGCTCAGCTTTATGATAAATTAATTAGTTAATGATTAGAATGAAATTATTTGCACATTGATATGTTTATCGTTGCTGCTTACGACAATAAAAAACAAACATGCACACATAAACAATTTAGATTCACGCACTTCAGAGACCATAGAACAGTTTGTTGCTATGGAGACTAAGCCTGAAAAAAAATCTGTTTTGTGCATACGTTAATGAGGCCCAAATGTGTTGCTAGGCAATTATAACTAATGCACTTGTGAAAAAAAAACATGTTCTAGATTATTAGTTTTTTTAATTATGATGGTTAATTAGCATTGTTCACATTAATTACTTAAGATTCATATCTACATTATAATTTTTTTTTAATAAGTCACAGACTTTTGCTGTTAAACGGAAAAAAAAGTTTCAAACACTCTGCAGGCTCTTGTGCTCTATAGTTGCCAAGTTATTGTCATAGAGACGTATGAGATTCATTAGCTTAATGATAGTAATATGTCTTATTATCCTTACATCCTAACTGTGCACTGTACTGTGCAAAACAGAACAGCATTAAGAAACAATGAATATTTAGATAGTCCAAAGGTAACTGAAAGAAGCTACAGTTAAATTCCCTGATACACTAATCAATCTATTTGAATTTATTTTTAAAACATGCCAGTTTCCACTCTTTCACTTCAATGACGTTTAGTCAGTTTTGCTACAGATATGCACATACTCAATAGCAAAGGGAAAAAAAAAATAACGTTGCTATAGAATCATTGGGTAATGTCCATACGGATAGTGCAAGTTAAGTAGCTTCAATGAAGCGTAACAATCAACTCAGCAATCTAGCTTTAAACACTAGTTTTGATTTTCATTGCTGTACATGTGAAACGTTATAAAAAATATCCATGGCTGTTAAAAATGATTTTTTTTCAGAAGTTATCTCTCGTCCCTCAGTCAAATCTCCACACCTAGAAATAGGTGAGGAAATTGAAGATGCATCAGTTATGACCTTCCAGAACTCATTGGGGTAAATTTTAGTCGAGGCCCGTTTTCTGGCCTAGACTCGGCGTTGCACGACCAGCACACGCCCGAACTGAGTGACCTGAGGATTGATGGAAATTGGTCCTCGGGCGTCGTCAGCATACTCAGTGCGAGCTGCCAGCACTGCCTGCACTTGCACAGGTAGTGGCCAGGGAGGGAGATAGAATCGGTGGCTAGGGAATGGAGTATGTGGCAGGGACCGAAGACAATAGCTTGCTTGGAGGAAATTTCAGCTCATGCAGGACTGGATGTCAAACAAGCAGTTTGACAAGGCAGAGGCAGTGCAAGGGTTGAGAGAGATGGTGCTGAGGTAGAGCTGGGTGTCTTCATCGTACATGTGGAGCCTGATGTCATGTCTTCAGACGATGTTGCCAAAGGGCAGCATGTAGATGAGAAATAGGAAGTGGCCAAAGATAGATCCTTGGGGGACTCCAGAGGTATTGGTGTAGGGGTGGGAAGAGAAGCCATTGTAGGAGATTCTCTGGCTATGACTGGATAGGTAAGAGTGCAACCAGGCGAGGGCAGTCCCACTGAGCTGGACAACAGAGGAGAGGTGTTGGAGGAGGATGGTTTGGTCAACCATGTCAAAGGCTGCAGACAGATTAAGAAGGCTGAAGAGGGATAGTTTACCATGGTCACAGTCACAGAAGATGTCATTTGTGACTTTGATTAGGGCCATTTCAGCGTAATTGCATTCTAGAAGAGCAGTGAGCAGCTTAGATCTCAGGACACTTCAGCACAGAAGCGACACAGCATCTGTAAAGACTGCAGTCTTCCTTAGAGCACTTGAGGACTGCAAGGAATAGCTGCAGAAATTCTTTCCTCAGCCCCATTATGTTCTTAATGGTGAGAGAAGAAGAGCTCTGGAGGAGCAAAGGGATTTAGGGTTCCATGTACACCAATAAATAAATAATTTTTTGGACTCTGGGGGGATCAAGGAATATGGGGATTGGGCGAAAAAGTAGAGTTGAGGTTGAAGATCAGCCATGATCCGATTGAATGGCGGAGCAGGCTTGAGGGGCCGTATAGCCTACTCCTGCTCCCATTTCTTATGTTCTTATGTTCTTAATCACCAAAATCTAGTGCACAGATACAAAAAGCCATCAAAAAGGCTAATGAAATGTTGGCCTTCATCTCAAGGTTGAAATTCAATAGGAAGTGATGCTTCAGTTGTACAGAGCTTTGGTCAGTCCCCATCTGGAGTACTGCATTCAGTTTTGGGCACCGAACCTCAGGAAAGATATATTGGCTTTGGAAGGGGTACAGCGGGAATTCACCAGAATTACACCAGGGCTTAAAGGGTCAAAATATGAGGCAAGTTGCATTAACTTGGCTTGTATTCCCTTGAGTTTAGGCGGTTGATGGGTGATCTAATTGAATGTTTAAAATGATTAAGGGACAGAGTAGATAGATATAAACTATTTCCTCTGCTGGTGGAATCCAAAATGAGGGGACACAATCTTAAATTTAGAGCAAGGCCATTTAGGAGTGAAATCAGAAAGCACTTTTTCACACAAAGAGTAGTGGAAATCTAGAACTCACATCCTCCAAAAGGCTGGGCATGATGCGTCAACTGAAATTTTCAAGACTGAAATCGTTCGATTTTTGTTAAGTAGGGGTATCAAGGGATATGGAACAAAGGTAGGTAAATGAAGCTGAGGTACAGATCAGCCATCATCTAATTGAATGGCGGAACGGGCTGGAGGGGATGAATGGCCCACTCCTGTTCCTATGTTTCCCTTTGTATTTCTCAACTCAGGGAATCTCCCACCCTCACCTATAGTGCCTCTTGCCAGAACCACGAGCAGTAACAGGCCAGGTGTACCCACAGGACACCGTGACAGGGCAACATTCATCAAAGGTTGTGAATTTTTTACAAGAAGACCTGCAAATCCTTTTGGAAGAGTGGAAGATAGGAAAGACTGATTCCTGAGTGATGTTGCACGGATCCCCTAAGGCATCTTGAAAGGATCCAGTGCCAAAACAATTCAGGGCACTGGGGCGTTTCACGTCAATAGCCAGAGCTGTTCTAGCAGTGGAACGAAGCTGAAGATCTTCGCACAGAAGGTCGCACATTTATGCAATGGCAGCCTTGGACAATTGCACCCTTTAAACACAGAGCTCCTTGAAGGGCGTGTGCTGCATATGGTATGCTATGGGGAGATACTACCTGGTGTCTTCTGCCATGCTGCCTTATTCTCCTCACCTACATGTACTGTTTCTCCTCCTCCTCCATAAGTCTGGCATAGAGAGGAATGCCCAAGAGCAATGCTATACCTTCTCCACGTTTGTTCTGAGTATTGTCGGAGATTGGGGGGTGGGGTGCAACTGTAGCATTGAGGGCGGGAGGGCGGTCAAGTGCAAGTGTCAGTGTTGAAAAGCATCCATGAAGCCAGAAATAAGCAAGCAAAGTTTGGGGACTCTTCAAAGCTCTCAAACTCCTCACTTCTGCCTGAATCAGTGATTTGGGGAGTAGCTGTGCCTGTTTCATACGGCTCTAAATTTCTGAGTGCGGCAATGGCATAAAAACAGGAAATTCCCGGGCACAGAGCCATCAGGTGAGTGGTAGTCCTATTTAAGTGAGCCCTGCGGGGCTTGGGCAAACAGATAGTCAAAGGTGCCCAAAATATTAAACTCGCAACCAATGCATTAATGGTGCATAAGCGACGTAATGCGCTTACAAGATTTATTGATCATTTTTAGTGCCAAAACGGCATAACATGGTGTAAGTGCTGAAGATAGCAAGGGATATCAGGGCCCAGGACACCAGCAGAAGTCCCTTGTTCTTCTTAAAGTAGTGTTATTGGAGTTTTTATGTATACCTGAATAGGCAATTGGTTTAATGTCCCATCTGAAAGACAGCTCTGGTGATAATGCAGCACTACCTCAGTAATGCACTGAAGTATCATTGTAAATTATGTGCTCAATTCCTACAGTTGATCTTAGAGGGCATTACGACAAGCCTGATTCTGTCCTCAGTTGGCATTCATACATATTCAATTTCCAGCAGGACAACAACAACTACTTGCATTTATATAGCACCTTTAACATAGAAAAATGTCCAATGGCATTTCACAAAGACATAATCAGACCAAAATGGATGCCTAGACAAAGAAGGCGATATTAAGAGGGATGACCAAAAGCTTGGTCAAAGAGGTGGGTTTTAAGGAGAGTATTAAAGGAGAAGAGTGAAGGAGGGAATTCCAGATTATAAGGTTTACACAGCTGAAGGCATGGCCGCCAATGGTAGGGCAAAGGGAGGAGGGACACAATTGGCCAGAGAAGCTTAGAGTTTTGTGGGGGGTGTGGTTACAGAGATAAGGAGGGGTGAGGATATAAAGGAATTTAAGCACAGAAATTTAAACTTGAGATGCTGAGGGACTCTGAGACAACCTAGTGCAGGATCGGATACAGGTAGCAGATTTTTGGATGAGCTGAAGTTAATGAGAAGGAGGAACAGTGCACCATAATCACAGTCACAGAGGATGTGACTTTGATTAGGGCCACTTCAGTGATGTGGCGGGGGTGGAAACCTGATTGGAAAGATTCAAACATAGAGTTGCGGGAAAGATGGGCACGGATTTGGGAGGCAACAACAAGTTCAAGGACTTTGGAGAGGGAAGGAAGGTTGGAGATTGGGTCAGTGTTTGCAAGAACAGATGGATTGAGGATTGGTTTTTGAGGGAGGGAGTAATGACAGCAGTTTTAAAAGGGAGGTGGATAAAACCTGAGGAATGGGAACCATTTACAAAGTCAGCTAGCAAGGATGGTCAGCAGTTTAGTAGGAATGGGGTCAAGGGAGCAGGGGGGTTGGTCTGGTGGACAAGATGAGCTCGGAGAGGGCATGAGGGGAGATAAGAAAGAAACTAGAGAAAGAAGTGGGATCAGGGCTAGGGCAAGGGGAGCCAGTGGGGGTTTTGGCTTGTTGGCAAGTGGAAGGGAAAGAAGCAGCAGAGGCAGCTTAACGATTGATCACAACCTCAGTGACAAAGAAATCCACGCATTTTTTGCATTTGTTTTTGGAGGTGAGAGGGGAGGGGGGGATAGGGGTTTAAGGAGACAGTTGATAGTGGAGAAAATAAGCCAGTTGTTATCCAGGATGATCCAGAGTAGAGGGTAAGTGTCAATTACAGTCATTTAACCCTTCCCTTAGCCCAGTGTAGCTGAGGCTAATTGTAGTGCCCGTAAGTCTAACTGACCAGGGATCAACTCTGGGATTTTCAGTAGCACTGTGGCCCTACATTGCCTCATACAAAAATTTAGCTGCATGCAAAATATACAAGCATTTGAATGGAAGAGAAATGCACTTTCCATTTTTACTTATCATTTTTTTCCTTTGGTCTGATTAGTTTAGAAACTAGTCCTTAAAGGCCAGTGTAAAAAAAATAGGGTGCTTTTAATTATGTAGCTCATTCAAATTCCAATATGCATGACTAACAGTGATGTCAGTTCACTTTGGAAATGTTCTTCAGCCTCCCTGTGTTGACAAATATAAATATCCCATCATAAGTATCCCAGGTGGCAGCCTTGGCTCAGTGGTAGCATTCTCACCTCTGAGTTAAAAGGTCATGGATTCAAGCCCAAGTCGAGGGACTTGAGCACATAATCTAGGCTGACACTTCGGTACAGAACTGAGGGAGTGTTGCACTGTTGGAAGTGCGATCTTTTAAATGAGACATTAAGCTGAGGCACAGTCTGCCCTCTCAGCTGGACATAAAAGATCCCATGGTGCAATATCTCCCCAGTGTCCTGGCCAATATTTATCCCTCAACTCCCATTATTAACACATTATCTGGTCATTTTTCTCATTGTTGTTTGTGGGAGCTTGCCGTGCACAAATTGGCTGATGCATTTCCCTACATCACAACAGTGACCACACTTTAAAAGTACTTCATTGGCTGTGATACACTTTGGGACATCCTGAGGTCATGAAAGGAACAATGTAATTTTTTTTATTCAGTCATGGGATGTGGACGTCACTGGCAAGGCCTGCATTTATTGCCCATCCCTAAGGTGGTGGTGAGACAACTTCTTGACAACTGAGTGGCTTGGTAAGCCATTTCAGAGGGCAGTTAAGAATCAATCACATTGCTATTGGTCTGGAGTCACATATAGGCCAGATGGACGGCAGGTTTCTTTCCATGAAGGACATTAGTGAACCAGATGGGTATTTACAACAATCCGGTCGTTTCATGGCCACCATTACTGATACTCTTTTTATTCTTGATTTTTTTTTAAATTAACTGAATTTAAATTCCCCAGCTGCAGTAGCAGGATTTCAACTCATAACTCCAGATTATTAGCCCAGGCCTTTAGATTACTAGTCCAGTAACATAACCATTATGCTACCATAATGCAACTTTGTTTTTTCATTTTAGAGGAAAAAAGCTCAAGGAGAAACCACAAAGTAGCATATATGTCTATTAATGAGAGATTGTAAATGACCTTAGAAGGAGTGGCCTCAATGGTCCAAATGGCCTTTTCCTGTTGCGTGCTTTCTTAACTAGGTCTCCTGTTTTGTATGCCAATCCCAGGGTCATTAGTTATTTAGCAATATGCTCTCACGCACATCCTAGTGGCCAACTATAATGCAGCATTAGCAGATGTCTGTGAGTTGACTGCTTGTTTGTTCTCTTGGTCAGAATTTGTGTGCTGTTTAGGCAATGGTGAAGAGAAAAATATGATTTAATTTTCTTCAAAGGAGTAAGTATGCATTGTCAAGCTTACATTTCTTTCAGTCTGTATTTTTTGCTCTTCATCTACAACAACCTTCCAATTTATTTTATTTTTGTTACCTCTAGACTTGACTATTCCAATGCTCCCTTGGCCAGCCTCCCATCTTCCACCCTCCATAAACTTGAGCTCGTCCAAAACTCTGCTCGCACCAAGTCCCATTCACCCATCAACCCTATCCTTGCTGACCTACATTGGCTCCCAGTCCGGAAAGGACACAGTTTCAAAATTTTCATTTTTGTTCCCAAATCCCTCCATAGCCTCACCCCTCCCTATCTCTGTAACCTCCTCCAGCCCTACAACACTCTGAGATCTCTGTGCTCCTCCAATTCTGGCATCTTACTCATCCCCGATTTTAATTGCTGCACCATTGGTGGCCATGCCTTCAGCTGCCTAGGCCCTAAGCTCTGGAATACCCTCCCTAAACCTCTCCGCCTCTCAGAGAATCATAGAATCATAGAATGGTTACGGCACAGAAGGAGGCCGTATGGCCTATTGAGCCTGCACCAGCTCTCTGCAAGAGCAATCCAGCTAGTCCAACTCCCCTGCTCTTTCCCCATAGCCCTGCAAATTTTTCTCCTTTAGGTACCTATCTAATTCCTTTTTGAAAGCCACAATTGACCTTGCTTCCACCACCCTTTCAGGAAGTGCATTCCAGATCCTAACCACTCGCTGCGGAAAAAAAGTTTTTCCTCGTGTCGCCTTTGGTTCTTTTGCCAATCACCTTAAACATGTGTCCTCTGGCTTGCGACCCTTCCACCAGTGGGAACAGTTTCTCTTTATTTACTTTGTCTAGACCCTTCATGATTTTGAACACCTCTATCAAATCTCCTCTCAACCTTCTCTGCTCTAACGAGAACAATCCCAACTTTTTCAGTCTATCCACGTAACTGAGGTCCCTCATCCCTGGAACCATTTTCTGCTCCCTCCCTGAGGCCTTCACATCCTTCCTAAAGTGCAGTGCCTAGAATTGGACACAATACTCCAATTGTGGCCGAACCAGTGTTTTATAAAGGTTCAACATAACATCCTCGCTTTTGTATTCTATATATGTCTCTATTTATAAAGCCCAGGATCCTGTATGCTTTCTTAACCGCTTTCTCAACCTGTCCTGCCACCTTCAATGACCTGTGTACATATACCCCCAGGTCCCTCTGTTCCTACACCCCCTTTAGAGTTGCACCCTTTAGTTTATACTACCTCTCCTCATTCTTCCCACCAAAGTGTATCGTCTCATACTTTTCTGCGTTAAATTTCATCTGCCACATGTCCGCCCATTCCACCAGTCCTCTTGAAATCTCAAGCTATCCTCCTCACTGTTCACTACACTTTCAAGTTTTGTGTCATCTGCAAATTTTGAAATTGTGCCCTGTACCCCAAGTCCAAGTCATTAATATACATCAAGAAAAGCAGTGGTCCCAGCACTGACCCCTGGGCAACATCACTGCATACCATCCTCCAGTCTGAAAAACAGCTGTTCACCGCTACTCTCTGTTTCCTGTTACTTAGCCAATTTCGTATCCATGTTACCACTACCCCTTTTATTCCGTGGGCTTCAATTTTATTAACAAACCTAATAAGTGGCACTTTATCAAATGCCTTTTGGAAGTCCATATACACATCAACCGCATTATCCTCATCAACCCTCTCTGTTATCTCATCAAAAAACTCGATCAAGTTAGTTAAACACGATTTGCCTTTAACAAATCCATGCTGGCTTTCCTTTATTAATCCATACTTGTCCAAGTGACTGTTAATCCAGTACCAGATTATTGTTTCTAAAAACCTCCCCACCACCAAGGTTAAACTGACAGGCCTGTAGTTGCTGGGTTTATCTTTACATCCTTTTTTGAACACGGGTGTAACATTTGCAATTCTCCAGTCCACTGGTACCATCCCTGTGTCTGAGGAGGATTGGAAGATTGTGGCCAGTACTTCCACAATTTCCACCCTTATTTCCCTCAGCAACCTAGGATGCATCCCATCCGGACCTGGTGACTTATCTACTTTAAGTACAGCTAGCCTTTCTAGTACCTCCTCTTCACAAATTTTTATCCCATACAGTATCTCAACTATCTCTTTTACTGTGGCTTTGGCCATATCTTCTTCCTTGGTAAAGACAGATGCAAAGTACTCATTTCATACCTCTACCATGCCCTCTGCCTCCATGCATATATCTTCTTTTTGGTCCCAAATCAGCCCCACCCCTCCTCTTACTACCCGTTTACTATTTACATGCCTATAGAAGACTTTTGTATTCCCTTTTATGTTTCCCGCCAGTCTATTCTCATACTCTCTCTTTGCCCCTGTTATTTCCTTTTTCATTTCCGCTCTGAACTTTCTATATTCAGCCTAGTATTATCACTTGTATTATCAACCTGACATCTGTCATATGCCCCCTTTTTCTGTTTCATCGCTACCTCGCACTCCTCCTTTAAGATGCTCCTTAAAACTTACCCCTTTGACCAAGCTTTTGGTCACTTGTCCTAATATCTCCTTATGTGGCTCGATGTCAAATTTTGTTTGATAATGCTCCTGTGAAGCGCTTTCAGACGTTTTACTACGTTGAAGGTGCTATATAAATGCAAGTTGTTGTTCTTCTTCATTTTTGCCACAGTTATCTGGTTAATGCATAAAGTTACTTCTTACTGTTGGAGCAAATTATCGTGTCAGGAAATGTCCTGCTCAGCAACATCTGTACGAAAAAATACTTACCGTTTTCTCTTCTAGCGAGTCCATTTCTTTGACACCTTTCTCATTTGTATTGATTGCTTGATCTGTCCCAAACTGAATGCTGAAATATTCTTCACTGTCATCTGTTAAGCTAAAGAATGAATAAGAGTCAGTAAGGATCTGTTGATGAGTCCCACCTGCCCTCTCTCTTCCACGAGTTCGATGAGCTTCGCTGCATTTCCAGCATCTTCTGTTGTTAGTTCACATTTTGTCAACACTCGCAGATTTTGTTTTTACTGCTATATATCACTGCTTACATATTCACTCTGCTCTACTCAGTTGCGTCTATAAAAGCATTCAGTACCTGCTCACTCTTAATCACTTATTCAAAAACAAACTATAGAACCACTGTAGGATTAATAGTAACAATAACAATGCTGTGATATGTGAATCAATTACACCACATAGATAAAGAGCTGCAGCTGGCTTAGCCACACTTCTGATTCTAGAAGTTAGACTCAAACCCAAGAGTGGAACAAGGATTTAGGGAATGTAGAGAAGGGCAGAAGAATAGAAATGACTTTGATATTAGCCCTATATCATTTAATAATACTGCAAGTAAAACTGAAAGGCAATCAAAAATTGTAAGAGTTAGCCAAGGATCTATAGCCAAGATCCTTAGAAGTCCACGGCACATTAACTTAATTTCTGTGGCAAGCCCACCTAAATTCTGCAGATAGAGAATGTAGATTCTGTAGCACATTACCAAGCAGCCTACACATTTTTATGTCTTAAGGAAAGTATAACAAAAGCAGCTTTAAATTTAAAAAAAACAAAGGAGAAGTTTAGCAAATGGCACTTGAACTATAAACTTTATTTGATGAGAGGAGGGGACAGTAGTCGCAGAACAAGAGCTGAAGCAGAGACTGCAGCAACCAGCAGCAGAATGGTAAACAGAGATCAGGAGCAGCCAGCCAGGCACCCTTAACTAGCCAATCAGCCCATCCATAACCGGCTAGTCAGGCCACACATAACCAGCCAGTCAGCCAGTCCACCCATAACCAGCCAGACAGCCCACCCATAACCAACCAGTCAGCCTACAACAGTCGCAGGCCCCCCTGTCAGTCCGCCTGACGCAGGCATCCTACCAGCCATCACCAGCTAACTATCACCAGCAGAAGGAGAAGGCTCATGTTTACCAGATTATGCAAGCAGGAGCAATGGGGTCATCACTCGGAGAGACAACAGAACAGGAAAGGTGGCAGGAATGTTAACAGCAGTGACAAAACTGAAAGGAGAGCCGGCAGGAGCAAAGTGATCGCTTTGCTGAACACCTCCGCTCTAAACTCAAGTGTGACCCTGACCTTCTGGTTGCTTGCCATTTTAATTCCCCTTCCCACTCTCACTCTGACCTCTCTGTCTTCGGCCTCTTACACTGTTACATTGAAGCTCAACGTAAGCTTGAGGAACAGCACCTCACCTTTCGTTTAGGCACTTTACAACCGTCCAGACTCAACATTGATTTCAATAACTTCAGATTGTAACCACTGCTCCCATTTTTTCAGACAGCCAGTGCTGCTGTTGCCATTCACAGCTACTCCTGATCAATCTTTTGTTTCTTAACCTGTCCCATTACCACCTTCCTTGCCTTGCACCATCATCCCTTTTGTCATTTAATCATTCTTGTCCTCTACTCTATCACAGACCTTCCCGTTTGTTCTTTCCTCTCCACCCCTCCCTCCCCGCCCCTTTCCCTGACTCTGTACTTGCTTAAAAATTTTAACTTTCACTTCTTCCAGTTCTGACGAAAGGTCTTTGACCTGAAACATTAACTCTGTTTCTTTCTCCACAGATGCTGCCTGACTTGCTGAGCTTCTCCAGCATTTTCTGTTTTTATTTCAGATTTCCAGCATCCGCAGTGTTTTGCTTTTGACAGGAGAATCGAGGACTGGACGAATGTGAGATAAACAGTCAGATTTTACTGTAATTCTCTTAGTTAATATGGAATTCTCATTGAGAATCTGAGACTCTGATGCTAAGAGCTGACTGTATCTCTCACATTCCTCGCATTCCCAATTCTCACCTCTTGTCTATTTCTGCCTCCTCTCCTGCTTCTGATTCTGCAGCAGAGGAGAAATTCTGTTGTGGGGGGTAAATTCCATGGCAATTTCCACAGCCATAGAATTGCAGAGTGCTAAGGGTATTATCTATAGCATATAAGCCGGCCAAAAATTTATAACAGAGAATCTCAGCAAAGAAATGATAGTACTCAGCATCGGTCAAGAATCTATAGCACACAGAACCAGCCAATAATCTATAGCACACATGTTCAGCTAAGCTTTGAAATCACACAGTCGGCCAAGAATCCATCGAGTAGGCAGTCAGCCAGGCTGTGGCCAAGGATTAATAGAGTTCAGAAGTAGTCCTGGTATTTTCCTGTGGTTAGGGCTACGTCACGCTGTTGGGGCAGTGTAAAAGTAGCACTACTTTATATGACACCAGTATGCTCAAGCTTTACTTGAGAGTTCATTCTCGATGCTGAAAGTAGAAATATGTTGTTTTTCCAGCAATGACACCCTAAAAAAATATATAGAGGCACTGGAGAAGGTGCAAAAATGATTTACAAGGATGATGCCAGAACTGAGAGGTTATACCTATCAGGAAAAATTGAACAGGTTGGGGCTTTTTTCTCTAGAAAAGAGAAGGCTGAGGGATGACCAGATCGATGTCTTTAAGATAATGAAAGGGTTTGATAGAGTAGACATAGTAGAGATATTTCCACTTGTGGGTGAGACCAGAACTAGGAGCCATAAATATAAGATAGTCACTAATAAATCCAATATGGAATTCAGGAGAAACTTCTTGACCCAGAGTGTGGTTGGAATGTGGAACCGCTACCACAAGGAGTAGTTGAGGCAAATAGCAGAGATGAATTTAAAGGAAAGCTAGATAAACACATGAGGGAGAAAGGAATAGAAGGTTATGCTGATAGGGTTAGATGAAGAGGGGTGGGAGGAGGCTCGTGTGGAGCATAAACACTGGCATAGATCAATTGGGCCGAATTGCCTGTTTCTGTGCTGTACATTCTATATAATTCTATGTAATCCTGATGAACAGCAAAATATAAATAAATAACAAGTAAACAAAGAGGTCAATTCTAAGAGACATTCAATACGTGTTTTTCTAACAAAATGTCACCATTTGACATTTATGTATCCAACAAAACAGTGCAATTGAGATTCCATAGCAGTTTCTCAGTCCACCAACAAAATGAGCGAGTGTGGGGCAATGGAAAGTATGACTACACCTAGCGACAGCTCTTTCACTCTTAGTTTTTTCCAAAGGATTTATGACTTGTCAAACCAACCTTTCCTCGATATCAGTGGAAGCTTTCTGGTGAAACGTGTCATTTCCATCTAGTAGATTATTTGACATCATAATATTCTGAAAGGCAGAATGATACAAGAACATTAGAACATAAGAAATAGGAGCAGGAGTAGGGCATACAGCCCCTCAAGCCTGTTCCGCCATTCAATAAGATCATGGCTGATCTTCTCCCTCAACCCCACTTTCCCGCCCTATCCCTTGATTCCCTTAGTGTCCAAAAATCTATCGATCTCAGTCTTGAATATACTCAACAACTGAGCATCCACAGCCCTCTGGGGTAGAGAATTCCAAAGATTCACAACCCTCTGAGTGAAGAAATTTTTCCTTATCTCAAGACTATGACCCTTAGTTCTAGACACTCCAGCCAGGGGAAAAAGCCTTTCATCATCTGCCCTGTCAAGCCCTCTAAGAATTTTATATGTTTCAATGAGATCACTTCTCATTCTTCTAAACTCCAGAGAATATAGGCTCATTCTACTCAACCTCTCCTTGTAACGCACACTCTCATCCCAGGAATCAATCCAGTGATCCTTCGTTGCACCCCCTCTAAGGGCAAGTGTATCCTTCCTAAGGTAAGGAGACCAAAACTTGTACAGGTGTAGTCTTACCAGAGCCCTATATAATTGCAGCAAGACCTCCTTACTCTTATACTCCAACCCCCACCCCTGCAATAAAGGCTAACTAACGTACCATTTGCCTTCCTAATTGCTTGCTGTACCTGCATGTTAACTTTGTGTGATTCATGTACAAGGACACCCAAATCCCTCAAGTGGATTACGTTCCATTGCCAAAAAATGTCAGCATGTAAACAATTTAGAAATTCAGGATTGAATTTTACTGAGATAACAGGGCACAGTGAACCAAGCCAACCTAAAATTATATGTGCTTTGTTAAGGGTGATTTTTGCAGCAAAATTGCTGAATTTATACATTTTATTCAATTTTCTCCCCTCATGTTGGGTGAGGACAGGACTAGGCCCAGCTGTGATGCCCCGTGGTAGATAGCCTATTGCCACTCACTTGTTGAGGCTCACACTTGTTGAGGTTGTCAGTCGGGAATGGGAACCATGACTAATTTTGAAACAACCCTTCCAGCTCAGGGTCACCGAAGCCAATTGTTCTCTCTGCAATACAACCCCTACTGATGTCAGTTAACTTAGTACAGATCAGGGATTGAATTTGAGACCTCCATGATTTGTAAGATGCAGAAGTATGACATTCTGTACATTTATTTATACATGTTTAATTTAGCATAAAAAATACAAAATTACAACACGAGACTATTCATAAAATGTTGTCTAATTTAAGAATTTATCCAAAATATTAGGGCTATCCTCTGAACCTACCTTGAACAAGGTATTAGAGGGCATGCCCTACCATGGTTATAAGTAGCAGAGCCTGAATCTTTCCTCAGCCAACTGCCAAATATCCACTCTTCCCCACAAGAGTTATTGAATAACAATCAGGATATAGGAGCCCTGGCTGATTTTTAAGCCTCCCAGTTGAGAAGTACTGAGGCAGTATTAGCTGAGAGCAATGTCTTTCATCTTGGAAACCCAAGCCCAGATCAGGAATCAAATTTGGGACCTGCTTGATCTGTATGGCTTAGTTCCAGACCATACATTTCATTTACCTACTAAGCCATTAGGGGTGCCATGCTCAGAGTATTTTTTTTTCAAAAAGCTATAGGGGCCGTAATTCCATCAGGAGACTGACAGAAGATATCTGAGATAGATAGCTTTTTGGCAACCAAAGGTATTAAGGGATATGGGCCAAAGGCAGGTATATGGAGTTAGATCACAGATCAGCCATGATCTTATCAAATGGCAAAGCAGGCACGAGGGGCTGAATGGCTTACTCCTGTTCCTATGTTCCTATAGAAGCCACAGCAAAATGGTAGAGACCGGGTTGTAATGGATCTTTGGTATTTTCAAGTGTTTCCTGGTTACCTTGTAAGGGGCAGAGCCACCATCCACCCCTGATAAGGGGACGGAGCCAGGGGTGGGGACCCCATAAACTAGGAGTTCCTGCTCATAAGAACATAAGAAATAGGAGCAGGAGTAGGCCATACGGTCCCTTGAGCCTGCTCCACCATTCAATCAGATCATGGCTGGTCTTTGACCTCAACTCCACTTTTCTTCCCGATCCCCATAATCCCTTGATTCCCTGAGTCCAAAAATCTATCAATCTCAGCCTTGAATATACCCAATGACTGAACATCTCAGTCCTAAATGGCCAACCATTATCTTGAGACTATGCCCCTAGTTCTAGACTCTCCAGCCAGGCAAACAACCTCTCAGCATCTACCTTGTCAAGCCCCCTCAGAATCTTATAAGTTTCAATGCGATCACCTCTCATTCTTCTAAACTCCAGAGAGTATAGGCCCATCCTACTCAATCTCTCCTCATAGGACACCCTCTCATCCCAGGAATCAAACTAGTGAACCTGCGTTGCACCGCCTCTAAAGCAAGTATATCCTTCCTTAGGTAAGGAGATCAAACCTGTACACAGTACACTAGGTGTGGCCTCACCAAAGCCCTGTACAATTGCAGCAAGATTTCCCTACTCTCGTACTCCAATCCCCTTGCAATAAAGGCCAACATTCCATTTGCCTTACTAATTGCTTGCTGTACCTGCATATTAACTTTCTGTGTTTCATGTACAAGGACATCCAAATCCCTCTGAATGCCAACATTTAATAGTTTCTCATCCTTTAAAAAAATTCTGTTTTTCTATTCTTCCTATCAAAATGAATAACCTCACATTTCTCCACATTATTCTCCATCTGCCACCTTCTTGCCCATTCACTTAATCTGTCTATATCTCTTTGCAGACTCTTTGTGTCCTCCTCACTGCTTACTTTTCCATCTAGCTTTATATCGTCAGCAAACTTCGATACATTACACTTGGTCCTTTCATTTAAGTCATTAATATAGATTGTAAATAGCTGAGGTTCAAGCACTGATCTCGTGCAGCACCCCACGAGTCACAGCCTGCCAACCTGTAAATGACCTGTTTATTCCTACTCTCTGTTTTCTGTCTGTTAACCAATCCTCTATTCATGCTAATATATTACCCCCAACCCCCTTATCTTGTGTAACAACCTTTCGTGTAGCACCTTATCGAATGCCTTCTGAAAATCCAAATATACTACAGCCACTGGTTCCCCTTTATCTACCCTGCTAGTTACATCCTCAAAAAACTCTAATAGATTTGTCAAACATGATTTGCCTTTCATAAAACCATGTTGACTCTGCTTAATCATATTATGATTTTCTAAGTGCCCTGTTACCACATCCTTAATAATGGATTCCAGCATTTTCCTGACGACTGATGTCAGGTTAATTGGCCTGTGGTTCCGTTTTCTCTCTCCCTCCTTTCTTGAACCTGGAAAGAGATCCAGAATTTTTGTGGTAGCTAGTAGGTCAAGTGAATGCTGATAGGGTTAGTGTTATGCTGATAGAGTTAGAAGGAGAAGGATGGGAGGAGGCTCATGTGGAGCATAAACACCGGCATGGACCAGTTGGGCCGAAAGGCCTGTTTCTGTGCTGTATATTCTCTGTAATTCTATTTAAAAGGGTATACATGGGTCCCACTGCTGCTTGCTTAGTCTGGACCGATGAAGAATTACATTTTTTGTTAAGAAATATTCTTTGACAGATGGCCCTCTTGCTCAGGGGCCCAGAGTTTCTGGCAGGCATGGTCAGGCTGGCGCCAGAAATATACCCAAAGTGATCCCAGCATAACTGCAGGGATCACGATCTGACGAAATTTGGGGTCATAGAACCAAGCACGCAAAGTGCAAATTGTTCTGGAAGTCTGGCAAAGCCACATTCTATCTGTGCCTTCGTAGCGCAGCCAGCTATTTTCACTGCAGGGATTTAATTACAAGCAGGAAGCAAGAGAATGTCCTTTGTGTATTCAATACAAATTGGCAATTACTCACTGCTATGATTGCTGACATAACAACAGTCACTGCACTTCTGAAAAGTAGTTCACTGCATGAAGAGCTTTGAGACATTTCAAAGTGTGAAGTATTGCAAAACTGCATTATTGTATTGTCACAACATTATCTGCCCAGTTTTCTCAAAAATTCCGCATTTTGCACCCTCCTTTTGGGGTTCCCCGGTGCACGAGTAACTTAAATATAGACAGATTTCTCTCACCACAAGGTTCCAACACACTGGTCAAAGATTTCAGAGGATTCCATCTTCAGAATCATAGATTGACCGCATTTATCGCTGTAAAGTCTACTTAAATACTATCATTAATTACCCACCTAAAATTGATTGGTGAACACCTGACCTCGAAAGCAACCAATTAGTCAACATTGATCAGGTGATAATTGAGTCTACTTCTTGAGGAAAATGAATAACTAACTGCAGGTAAAAGTTCCAATAACAGATAAGTATTTAAATATTCAAATTTTACCTTTATTTTCTGCTAAACTGGAAAATAGCTGGAGCAGACACTGCGGCTGATCTCCTTATTATGGACTAATTAGAAATCGCCACTGCAGTGCCACAAAGCAAATTTTTTCTCAAAAAAGAGGTAATAAATAAATATATCTACCAGTTCAAAGATATCACCGCATGGCGGCACAAAGCAATGGAGCTCCGACTCATTGTGCCATGGAATGGTAAGACATGGCGAGAACTCTGCGTTCCTCCAATTCTGGCCTCTTGTGCTTCTCCGACTTCCTTCGTACCACCATTGGCAGCCGTGCCTTCATCTGTCTAGGCCCCAAGCTCCAGAGTTCCCTCCCTAAACATCTCCGCCTCGCTCCTCCTTTAAGACACTCCTTAAAACCTACCTCTTTGACCAAGCTTTTTGTCACTTGTCCTAATGTCTCCTTCTTTGTCTCGCTATCAAATTTGGTTTCATAACACTCCTGTGAAGTGCCGTTAGAGGCATATATATAAATGCATGTTGTTGATCATGTTTGTGGCAACTATTCCCAACACAACAACAAAGACCTTCATTCATACATTTCCTTTAACATAGGAAAACATCCCATGACAGTTCACAAAGGCAAAAATAGATACCTTGGAGTGCTAGAAGAAGAGTTAGGGGAGGTGACTGATTTCATGATCAAAGAAATAGGCATTGTAAAGGCTTTTAAAGGAGGGAAGAGAGATAGCAAGGCAGATGTGCAAAGGGCCTAACTCCTGCTTTGGGTGTGGGTAAAGGACCCATCTTGTTTGTCCTTACCCAATATGGCGGGCAGTGCACTTCCGTTCGGAAATGTGCGCACACTTCCTGCCCACCATATTGGGGCCTTGCTGGTCCGAGTAGTGCCATAAAAATGGCCACTGCACGAACCAATTTTTAGGCCATTGTGCCTGTACCAGTTCTTTGCTAGAGCAATACAAATCTAATTCCACTGCCTTGCTCTCCCCATAGTCCTGTATTTTTCTCTGCTTCAAATATTTATCCAATTTTCTCTTGAAAGGAACAATGGTCTCTGTCTCAACCATGTAAAACATTTCATGCTCCAACAATTCTCAGTGTAAAGACATTTCTGCTAACTTCCTTCCTCACACTCTTAGTGATCATTTGAAATTGATGACCCCTCATCACCAACTCCTCAACCAGAGGAAATAACCTTTTCCCAGTCACTTTATCAGAATTTTAAAAACCTCTATGAAATCTCCATTTAGCCTTCTTTGCTCTATGTAGTGAACCTGTGCTGTATGCTTTCATTAGCGTTTCTATAATGGGACGGCCAAAAATACACACAGTTCTCTAACTGCAACCTCTCCAAAATTTTGTATAAGTTCATCATTACTTCTTTACTTTTGTACTCTATGCACCTATTTATAAAACCCAAGATTCTGCTAACCTTTTTTATAGCTTTATCTACCTGCACTCACACCTTCAGGGAATTATGCATTTCAACCCCTAGATCGCTCGGTTCCTCCACACCCTTCAGCATCTTTCCAATAAACGTATACTTCCATTCCTTGTTTTCTTCTCTCAAGGTGAAAAATAAGTGTTAAAGCGGTTTTATTGTATTAGCCTATGGACTTTATTTTAATAGTCTAAATAATCAACAGCAAATCTTTATTTTCATAACCTTATCACAATGTGTCATGTATCTCCCTTTGAACAAAGCGCACTCTTACTCACACAGACTATTTTTTTTCACAATACTCTGCTGTTCATGTTAGGCTCTGTGGTCATACACAGTGTTTTAAATGTCAACACAACAGCATGGATCATTAAAGAGAGACTAAGCTGCATCCTGGGGAGGCTTTGGATTTAACAAGTCACAGCAGGTTTGGGGCATTGCATTGCTAATACTGTAATTAACTTCAGGAACTCTCACAACTAAATCCATCAACCGGTAATAACAATTTGGCCCATATGAAGTGCAAATCCGAGATTTAATTAGTATGCTGAACAACAGTCTGTGAGCCCAATTCACAACCTTTAACCTTTCTCTGTCAAGGGCAAGCCATTTTGTTTTAGTTTCAGATTGTGAAATTATATACTCATTCCGTTGCTGTATATCATTAATTTGCAGTATACATTTAGGAACTACATGCAATTTTAAAATGTGATCCACATTCATTCTTTTTTTGAAGCCTTGGTTACTTATCCTGTATTTTAAAAAAGTATAATTATTGTTTGCACTGATTTTCTTTTGACTTAAAAAAATATCAGAGGCCTGAAAAAGACACCATCGAATCAACACGCAAAACATTCTTATCAAATTCCTTTGCCGGCTATTTAAACAGAGACTTTAACCCATTTAAAAAGAGACTTTCGTAAAGATAGTGGACAGTGGCATCTTTAGGCTTCAGACTACACTCTGGGGGTCGATTTTGGTGTCCGGCATTTACTGGACAGGCAGTGCTTCCACTCTATCCGCCTGATGATGTCGGAGAGAGGCTCAATCCGTTTTAATATGCATGGCGAGCTGCCACGGCTGACTGAGCGCTAACAAGCAGATAGCTCGCTGGTTAGACCACACCTGGAGTACTGTGTTCAGTTCTGGGCACTGCACCTTAGGAAGGATATATTAGCCTTGGAAGGAGTGCAGCGTAGGTTTACTAGAATGATACCTGAACTCTAAGGGCTACATTACAAGGAGAGATTACACAAACTAGTGTTATATTCCCTGGAATTTAGAAGATTAAGGGGTGATCTGATCAAAGTTTTCATGATATTAAGGGGAACTGATAGGGTCGATAGAGAGAAACTATTTCTGCTGGTTTGGGAGTCTAGGACTCGGGGACATAGACTAAAAATTAGAGTCAGGACTTTCAGGACTGAAATTAGGAAATACTTCTACACGCAAAATGTGGTAGAAGTTTGGAACTCTCTTCTGCAAACGGCAGTTGATGCTAGCTCAATTGTTAACTTTAAATCTGAGATTGATAGATTTTTGTTAACCAGGGGCATTAAGGGATATGGGGCTAAGGAGGATATATGGAGTTAGGCCACAGATCAGCAATAATCTCATTGAATGGCAGAACAGGCTCAAGGAGCTAAATGGCCTACTCCTGTTCCTATGTTCCTATTGGAGGGTGTGCAAGAAATCTGATGATTCCTCTGCGAACCCGAGCCGAACATATCCGTTTAAAGGAGGATGAAGGCAGCTGTGGGGGGAGCATGGAGGATCTGGTAGCAGGCGAGAAGATTTTTGAGGGGCCAGGAGGAGCATTCATCAGCAAAGCTGTTTCTTGAGGAATTTTAGAGCCAGCTGCAGTCACTTTGAGAACCATTGGTTCGGCCGCTCAGGCCTTAGTTCCACTGGGCGGAGGACGCGCTTTGCCCAGTGGAACACCTAAATTCCATCAGGGTCCTAACGGTGTCTTAGGATCACAGTTTAAACATTTAAACGAAGCTGCCGCCTGCTTCGGGTGGGAGCACTGGTCCCCTATTTTGAGGTCCGCTCGAAAATTAAGTTGAGTGAGCTTTCGGTGGCAAGTGAGAGGAAAGTGTTTTTAAAAAAATTGTCTGCCTACTTCCCTGCTCATGCTGAAAAATAGGGCAGTATTCAGGGGAAAATTGCCCCCACTGTTGGACAGACAAATAACTTGCTTTCAGGCCTCTGTTGTTGCTGTTTATGAGCCAGTCACTAGAGAGCATTTTGGGGACTTTTTCCCCCTGTCCATGTGGGAAAGCATCAATTTTCAGTTGGCACTTCTCCTCAAGGGAAGTTGCCATGTGGAAAATCACAGATGAGACGTGTACATGTATCATGCAACTGCGAGGTATACAGTGGAATTGCAGACTTTTTGTCCTCTTTCTCCAGTTTTCATTCCTCATCACCTGAAGGCCACTGCTGGGTGTGGCTCTGTGAGCACCAGCCATTTGGCACTTTGCTGAAATGACCATTCTTCAAGTTGGGTAAGGACAAGATCAGGTTTGGCTGTGATGCCCACTACGGTCACCATGTAGGCTCACACATGAAGAATGATCGTTTTGGCAAGTTACCAGAGGGAGGTCGGCACACTTGGAACTGTACTCTAGCATAAGTCAGTGCCTTCAGGAGGGATGGGGAGAAAATGGTTTTAAAAAAAACAAGCGGATCAGAGCACCACACTGCCTCAGCCGTGATATTAGTAGAAAAAGACAGAGTGATTGCCATCATCTAGCAGCACTCCCTGGCACTCTCCACCATCCCCTTAACTGGTCCGGGCAAATTAACAGGGCAGTGATTGAAAGAAAACAGCCATGGTACAGCTTCAAATTCTAAACATGCAAAATTGATGATGGAGAATGGGAAAAGGGAAGTTATTCACTATTAACACAACTAGAAAATTTGACCAACCCGCTGGGTAATTCATATCTCAGTGTATAATGGCAGTGAAAATTATTGCTAACAATTTAAACTCTTTGAGGTTAAAAATAAACTACTTAATTGGAAACATTTTCATAGTGTCAAAAGCTAATAAAGGCCAAATCTTTCTGATCATCGTTAAGCAGTTGTGAAGCTGACACAGAAATAAATTTAATCCACAATGGTATAGTTAAGAAATATTAAAGACTTTTTTAAAAGTGCAATTGACACATCTTATAAATAAACCCAAAATCTTTTGTTACTGAAGAGTCAAACGTTACTTCTTGCTCCCACTGATAAATGATATGATCTATAACTTATTTTTGTCTTCTTATTGTCTGATGATCCTATGTTGTATTGTACAGTCATAATAGTATTAATAGTCATAAAACTTGGTAAAGGCAAATAAAGACTCAGTGTTGTTCTGATTTGATCCTTTCGTACATACTCATCATCATAAATGTGCATAAAGGTTTGACATTAAACAGTACAGCTAGATGTCAAATATTTTGTGCAGAAAACATGTCTGTCCATAAGCCATTTTATTATAAAAATGGCAGACATTCCTGATTATGTGCTGAATGAGGTCTCAGAGCAGGAGAGAGATCTTGGGTTTTTAGTGGGTTTAGTCACTAAAATCATCAGCACAATGTTCCCAGGCTGTTAACAAAGCATAGCAAAGGGTATAACATATAAATGCAGAGAGGTCATTTGAAAACTGTATTTGGTCCAGGTGAGACTTGCATGAAGTTTCAGTCTCCTTACTTCAAAAAGGGTATTCAGTTATTGGAGGGGGTACAGAGAAGGGATGCACAGTTGATCCCAGAATTTAAGGGAATGACGTATGAGGAAAGACTGACAAGTCTTGAAAAGACTCTTGAAAAGAGAAAATTAAGAAGAGATGTGACCGAACAAAGACTGAACCTGGAATCTATACGGTCTACATGGCTCAGTACCACAGTGGACAGGCCCTTTGACTAAGCCACTGAGGAAAAAGGATACTAACATCTATCCTAACATGGATTTGGAAAGGGAAATGCTTTTCTTTCTGCATTAAAATGTTTTAGCTATGAAGTCATAGTTCGGGTACCTAACTGGTTTACAAATAAACAAATGGAAATAGAAGTCACAACAGTTGGCCTGTAGCGATCTTACAGCAGCCATGAAAACTCAGAAAAATATGGACATGTTAACAGGACTAAACAGCACTTCTTGAAATCAGAAATACCACACTAGACCATTACACGACATTCTACAGATAAGTTACCTCATGTCCTTCCAGAAGTCCAGTACTTAGCATTGTGTCAGCTGTGGAGATCTTTGATAATTCTTCAGTCTCATTAAGTCTATGAGTGCACATTATATGAAAATTGATCTGTAGGTTCTTTTGTGGACACAGCTTCTTTGGTAGTGGCATAGTAATCATCTCCTTGTTTAATTTGTTTATATTCAGCCCATTAGAAATTGAATCACATTCGTTGTCACCAGGTCGTTGAAGCTCATTTCCCAAATTTGATGAGGCGACATCCATATTGAGGACCACTTCCTTAACAGTAATGACTAATCCTGCAGCACCATTATGCTTTATCGATTGGGTCACAGTATGATGGCTCACAGTCACTGCTGGGCTGCTTGTGTCAGTTCTCTGAAGAGAACTCTCATGTAAATATTGTATAGGTTTTGCACTGATCTGGTGTCTATTGTCATTTCTTGAATGGAAGGAAAAGCCTGGAAAATTAACACCATTTATAGCATTTCTGCTGTCCAATCTATTTTTCCTTGAAGTCTTGCTTCTCAAGTTTTGTGAAAACATGTTCTCAAAGAACTCAATGAGATCTCCAACTGGTTGAATGTTGCTTTGATCAATATGCCATCCAATGCCTGATTGGTAAGTGTTGTACCTTTGATTTTCATGTCTGTTGACTGTATCAGTATAGAAAGCTCCATCAGAAATGCATTGAGGTGGCAAACTAGAATTATCTAGGGTTTGTGATAGTCCCTCGTGCAAACATGATGCTTCATGAGTAGAAGGACAGCACTCCAATGAAAGTGGCTTAGGGGATTCAAAAACCTCAGGAAAGTTGCCAGGTTTAGTCAGATTGGCAAATGCCATTGCACTAGTTTCTAAATTCAATTGACTTATGGGAATAACTCAATCTCTTTGCCCCAAGCTCATCTTTTCTAAAATCATCAGAAAGTTCTTGTTGATCAGTGTCTCTGTTGTCAAACAATATACTCCAACTCAGTGACTATAACCTGAGTCAACAGAATCCTTGAATGCTTGGTGTTGGTACTCATCTTTACATTTGACATGTAAAAAAAGGATTTTTGGTTTGCTTTGACTCAGATGTGAACTATTCATCTTTTGAAGACAGATAACCCATTGATTTCATTAAAGTCCATTGAAGAACTTATCTGTAATGGTCTGTAACAAAGATTGCATTGAGTAAAATTACTACAGATGAATACATATATCACCAAAAATTAGTTCTACACAGGTCAAAGCAACAAAACAGAGCTTACCCAATACTGTTGATCTAAAATGCTGGATCATTTCAGGTCATGATCTATCAGTTTATATGTTATTAGTTGCATAACAACAACAACTTGCATTTATGTAGCACTTTTAACATAGGGAAATGTCCCAAGGCACTTCACAACAGCATATTTAAATACAAATTGACACCGATCAAAGAAGGACATCAAAGAGGTAGGTTCTAAGGAAGATCTAAAAGGAGGAGAGAGAGGTGGAGAGGTAGAGAAATTTAGGGAGGGATTTGCAGAGCCTGGGGCCTAAACATCTGAACACACAGCTGCCAATAATGGGGCAAAGAGAGTGGGGCATGTGTAATAGGCCAGAGTTGGAGGAACGCTGATTTCTTGGAGGATTGTAGGGCTGGAGGAGATTTCAGGGATATGAGGGGCGAGACCAATTTGAACACGAGGATGCGAATTTTAAAATGGAGGTGTTGGTGGATCAGGAACCAATGTAGATCAGTGAGCACGGGGTGATGGGTGTGAGTTAGGATACGAGCAGCAGAGTTTTAGACAATGCTGGCCTTTATATCTAGAGGACTGGAAAACAAGGGGGTAAAAGTTATGCTATAGCTATACAAAGCCCTGGTGAGACCAGACCTGGAGTACTGTGTTCATTTTTGGGCACCATTCCTTAGGAAGGATGTAATGGCCGTGGAGGGAGTGCAGCGTAGATTTACTAGAATGATGCCTGGACTCCAAGGGTTAAATTACGTGGAATTTAGATGATAAAGGGGTGATTTGATCGAAGTTTTCAAGATATTAAGGGGAACTGATAGGGTAGATAGAGAGAAATTATTTCTGCTGTCTTGGGAGTCTAGGACTCGGAGACATAGACTAAAGTTAGAGCCAGGACTTTCAGGAGTGAAGTTAGGAAACACTTCAACACGCAAAGGGTGGTAGAAGTTTGGACTGTCTTCCGCCAATGGCAGTTGATGTTAGCTCAATTGTTAATTTTAAATCTGAGTTTGATAGATTTTTCTTAACCAATGGTATTAAGGGAAACGGGGCTGAGGCAGGTATACGGAGTTAGGTCACAGATCAGGCATGATCTCATTGAATGGCGGAACAAGCTTGAGGGGCTAAATGGCCTATTCATATTCCTACATTCCTATGAGGTCAAGTTTATGCAGGATGGAGGACAGGAGACCAGCCAGAAGAGCATTGGAATAGCCGAGAATGGAGGTGACAACAGCATGGATGAGGGTTTCAGCAGCAGATGGGCTGGTGCAGGGGCAGAGATGGCTGATTTTACCCAGGTGGATGTAGGTGGTTTTTGTGCTGTAGAGGATATGGGGTCGGAAGCTCAGCTAAGGGTCAAATAGGACGCCAAAGTTGAGGGCAGTCTGGTTCAGCCTCAGACAGTGATAATGGAGGATGAAATTGGTGGCGAGGGAAAGGAGTTTGTAGCGGGGGACAAAGACAATGGCTTTGGTCTGCCCCATGTTTAACTGAAGTAAATAGCAGCCTATCCAGGAGCCAGTTGGTAGCGGAGAAAATAAGCAAATGCTTATCTTTGCATTTTGAGATGATCCTGCAATAATGCCCAATAGCGCTTGATGTGGTCCAGCCAGATCTGGTGATGAATGGCTAAACCAGTTGTGCGCTACACACTCAAATCTGCGCCCCCTGAACTTGAAGGGAGTGAAGATAGGGGCCATACTAGTGAGAATGGCCAGGGTAGGAGAGAATAAGGGTTTTAACGCAGACAAGAGCATCAGAGGTGCATGATTGAGCAGAATGGCAGCTGCAGATGTCTTGTGATGACGGAAGGCTAAAGGCTAGACAGTTGGGAGTTTGAAAGTACCATTGCAAGTGATTTGGAGGAGAGTTTTTTTCAGGGGCAGATGCAGAAGGAAGTGGGGTTGGAAGGAGGAAGGGGAATGTGAGTGCTGAAGGAGACAAGAAAGTAATCAGAGATGGCCTTGTCTGTGATTAAGACGAAGGGAATAGAGGTCAATCAAAATGGCAAGGTCAAGGGGTTGCTTGTGAATATGGGTAGGAGAGTTTATATCGAGGGAGAGGTTAAGGGAGGAAAGGAAGGTAGTGAACTTAAAGAAGAGGGAGCAAGGTGTGTTGACATGGAGTTTGAAATCACCAAGGATAAGGAGTCACTCCGTGCTGAGGCTGAGGGAGGAAAGGAATGAGGATATCTCAGTGATAAACTCAGGTTAGGGCTTGGCTGGGCATTAGAGAGCAGAGAATGAAGATTTTAAAGAGCAAGAAAGGTTAAACAAGGTGAGGTGCTCAAAGGAGGAAAAGGTGCTAGGAGTAGGGGAGAGACCAAGGTGAGATTTGGTGATAAGGGCCACACTGGCCCTGATATTAGAATGGAGGCGGGATGGCAGCGGTGGGGGGGGGGGGGGGGGTGGTGAATGGGTGCGCGGGTAACATGTCCAATAAAAAACGTCTGTTACCCACGCGATCGCGATTCAATTGGTGCCACTTAACATGGTTTTCGGGTTTGCCATCCGAACGCTGTGCACCCACATCACAGGCTGTCAGCTGGAGGAGCTCTATTTAAAGGGCCATTGCTCCAATGGCTTTTCCTGGAGCAAAGACCCACACACCACAATGGAGCAGCACAGGGGCAAGGCTGCTCCAAGATTCAACGATGCCTCACTCCAGGTGCTACTGGATGGGGTGAGAAGAAGGAGGGATCTGTTTTACCCTGCGGACGGGAGGAAGTGGCCTGCCTCTGCCACCAAGAAGGCCTGGCTCAAGGTGGCAGAGGAGGTCACCAGCAGCAGCAACATCTCCCTCGCCTGGATACTGTACAGGAAGCGTTTCAATGATTCAACTAGATCAGCCAAAGTAAGTACACTTATTGATTCTCCTACATTCCATCTTCCACTTCACCGCCCCCACCCCCCCAACTCATTCTGCACAGCCAACACTACTCTATCACATCACTCCTCACAACCACTCAAAGCTCATCCTCAATGTACCTGCACTTCCTGAGCACTTCCTCACCTCCCCATTAGTCACCCCACCACTACCACTCATCCCAATCCTCATCCAACGTGATATCATTGTCTCATACTCACCCCGTGATGCATCTCTTTCACGGTTAGCCTCACCCAAACCAATGCATTCATCGGTTGGCCACTTCACCATCACTCACTCACACATCTGTTCTTTCTGTCCTTCAAGGAGAAGAGAGCGCAAAATGCATGGGAGACGGCGAGAACCGAGGTGTGGGGGGACTGCAACAAACTGTCGTCCTCACAGATGCGGAGCAGGAGGCGCTGGAGCTCAGCTGAACCCTCAAGTGCCTGTCCATCGAGGACGCCAAGACTGGCACCCAACAAACGTCAGGTGACAGAACTTTAACATTCATCACACACAATATGAATTGATGTTAACATGCACCTCAGTATGCTCATCGCAACATGACACATCTGTGACGATGCTTCTTTTCTCTTACAGGGTGATGATGCTTCTGTTCTCTTACAGGGCCTTCAGCGATCGCTGTGAAGGCAGAGGGCGATTCCTCAGAGGACCTGCCGGCATCTGAGGGTGCACCATCACATCTCAACGAGCCATTCACCAGAGCAGATACTCACACCTGGTGAGTTACCACACACTTGAGCACGAGCAGACACTGGTGGCAGGGCAGCTGCGGAGAGTCCGCGTCGGTGGGAGCACTCGTCTCCAGGCTCTGCTCAGCTGGATGCAGATGCGGAACCCTGGGGGCCATCCTTTAAAAGGAGAATGATCGAGGAACAGCAGCACATTTGCGAGGTACTGGAACAGGTGCCACGCAGTCTCTCCGCAATAGCGCAGAGGATGGAGGAGTCCAACTCCTGCATTAGTGGAACGGTGGCACAGGTACGGGAGGGAATCTCTGAGATATTGTCACAGGGACGTGAGCAACTCTCTGAGATAGTGCCACAGGTAAGAGCGGGAATGTCTGAAATGGAGAGGGCTAGCCTCCGTTGAGCTTCAAGCACGGCTCAAAATGAGTCCATTCAGGCCCTGACAACGGCCATTCGGACTCAGGGTGAGCAACATTCTGCCGCCTTAAACAGGCAGACAGAAACTTTACAACTAGGCTTCCAAGGCATCATAGGTGTCCTCCAAACTGTTCTCCAGCAGGGTGGTAGGAGTGATGTGGGCCTGGTCCAGGGAAGGGATGATGGCGAAAGGGGACATGGAAGTGGGGACGCCACTCAAAGCGCTCCCACGTCTCACCTGTTGCCCCCCTCTCAACCGGTACCCACAATGCTGCCTCCTCTCCAGGTAGTCGAGTCTGCCCCTGCAGAGGTGCAGGTGGAGCAGTCTTTGAAGGGGCCCTCACGGGCTCCAAAACCCAGAGGGCATAGGCCCAAAGCAAGTAAGCAGTCAGGGCATGAACATGAGCAACCTGTCACAGGGGATGCACCACGTAGAAGTAGTCAGAAGAGAAAGGCGAAGGTTTTGTGAGCACGAAGGGGATGCACAAGGGGGTTTGACAGACTGTCATGTTTTTCATTTATATTTAGTTTTTGTTAAAGTGACATTAAATTTTATGATTGTCACCATTACTGCCACATCTTGCCCATTCTTGACTCGCTTTTGTGATCGGGCCTTTTCATGAGGTTCACCATGAACGGCGACACTTGATGCCACCCATTGGGTCACTTTACAGTGGGTGTATGTGTAGTTGCAGGACTGTTTTGTGCAGGGAGGGGTGGGCGGCCTGGTGCGGGCACAGCTCTTTCCAGGTGGCGTGTCGACTGGACTGATCACACTGTCTGATGTTAGGCGAACCGTTCACATATTAGTGACTCCCTGGCCTCACGAGCAGCCAGGTGAGCCACTGCTCTGCCCATGGGTTCCTACTCCTCCTCCTCCTCCTCCATGTGGGTGGCAGATGTGGATGGGGGCTTCTCAAGCGGCACCCCTCTCTGTTGTTGCCCTCTGTGCTCTCGTGCAGGTGCCTGTGGCACAGCACTGTGTTGTGGAGCTGCAAGTGGTGGAAGTGCACGCTGTGCCTGGCGAGGCTGGTGATATTGCTCGTCCTTGGATGTAGTGGTGAATGTAGCCATGGTGACCCCCCCATCCTGATGGCGTGAGCTTGAGAGGGTCCGAAAAGTTGTTAAATATGTGTGAACAGAAGAATTGTGAGTGGAAAGTAAAGAATTTTCAATGAAAACACAAAAGATCTCGCAGCCAAACGTTTGTGTGAAAGAATTAAGTGCCCTGCAGCAAGAACTCACCTTTTCGCCCCATCTGTCAAACAAGCATTTAAATGTCCCACTGGCTGCTGGCTGAAACACGTCTGGCAGAACATGGAGTGTTTCCCACAGCACGGGAGAGAACCTGAAGATGTTTCAAAGTCGGACCCCTGCCTCAAAGTGCACAAAATTAAGTATTTTAAAGTATCTAAATAAGTGTCTGAACTATCATCCCGCCGGCTTTAATTACCGGTGAGACGTCCTCATCCGGGAGGTGCTCGCGCCCCCAGAGGCGTCAAGGGGGAACCCGGAAGTCTGTGGGTTGGAGTCGGGTTCCGAACCCGCTCGGGATTTCCCCGATTTTCAGAGCCCCCCACCCCCAAGGCACCCACTATTTCACTGGAAAATCGAGCCCACCGTCACCACGGTAAATTGTACAAAGGTTAGAAGGAGAGGTTTCGTATCATGAAACCAGTATTGCAAAATACACTGCAAGTAATAAAAAGTAATAAAAAAGAAATTTGGAATAAAGTGATTCATCAGTCAGAGGGTGTTAGTGGTTGTGATGTTACCATAGTGACTGCATTTCAATCTAAAAGATTTGAATAGTAAAACTCCAATACCCTTGATGATTAATACAAAACTCTTTTTACCATATAACTGAAGTTTAGAACAAATCAAAGTACAATATAGCTCTGTGTGTAAAACATGGCAAAACAAAAGGGGATTTGGCTTCCGGTCAATCCAAAAAATGGTGACATCAATGAGAAGAAATGACTGTACTTCAAATGGATATCCTTACTGACATCGGCCGGGATTTTAACCCCGTTCGCCCAGCGAGAATAGTGCGTGGGAGGGATTAAAATTTGAAAATTCCACCTCCCTGTTCCACCTTCCCGGCAGCTGTGATTTTTATGACAGCAAATCAGGCCATCGATGAGGCTCCTGCTAAAGGCAGGCGAGGGCCTACTTGACATTCAAAACTCGCGGCCCAATGATGTCATCACTGCTGCAACATCATTTTAACTTCACGTTAGAGGGAGTCTCGCAATGTCTGCAGCCCGGCAGCAGAACCATGGCGGGAGGAGCCGACTGACTAGAAGAGGCCAAAGTAGGTTTTAAAAAATTTGCTTCTTTTAGAACTCCTTGTGGGCCAGGAGGAGTAGGAGTGCTCCTCACAAGCCCTGCAAGGAGTTCTCTGGACTCCCCAGCCCCAGCCTCCCCTCGATCGCTTTGAATTCCCTCCCCCCGCCTCCCCTCGATCGCTTTGAATTCCCTCCCCCCGCCTCTCCTCGATCGCTTTGAATTCCCTCCCCCCGCCTCCCCTCGATCGCTTTGAATTCCCTCCCCCCGGCCTCCCCTCGATCGCTTTGAATTCCCTCCCCCGGCCTCCCCTCGATCGCTTTGAATTCCCTCCCCCCGGCCTCCCCTCGATCGCTTTGAATTCCCTCCCCCGGCCTCCCCTCGATCGCTTTGAATTCCCTCCCCCGGCCTCCCCTCGATCGCTTTGAATTCCCTCCCCCGGCCTCCCCTCGATCGCTTTGAATTCCCTCCCCCGGCCTCCCCTCGATCGCTTTGAATTCCCTCCGCCCGGCCTCCCCTCGATCACTTTGAATTCCCTCCCCCCGGCCTCCCCTCGATCGCTTTGAATTCCCTCCGCCCGGCCTCCCCTCGATCGCTTTGAATTCCCTCCGCCCGGCCTCCCCTCGATCGCTTTGAATTCCCTCCGCCCTTGCCTCCCTCCGATCACCCTGGAAACCCCCCTCCCCCATTTCCCGATCACCCTGGAAACCCCCCTCCCCCATTTCCCGATCACCCTGGAAACCCCCCTCCCCCGTTTTCCGATCGCCCTGGAATCCCTCCTCCCACTGACTGCCGTTCACCATTTCCACGGGTCCCCGGCTGCGGCTCTGGATTCGTGTGCACCATTCCAGCCCTCCCCCCCACCCCCCATTAAAATTGGGGCCGATGCTTCCGAGTTTAGCTGTGCATGGCAATTATTTTTTAATGTACATAAAATACGTGGAGCAGATGTAGGCGTAAGCTTGTAAGACTGCATTTACCCAAAGTTTTGTCTTACTTTAACCAAGAGGAGCCAATGGTGCTTACCAGTCCTAAGGTGTTTGGTTTCTATATTGGGCTGCATCTGTGGTTGTCAAAGGGAGCGAACAGATGATATTGCGCCTGTTTACAGTGCTGCAAGGAACATTTGCTACTTAATTGAAGTTTTTAAAATTTTGACAAAGCTCATCCATGTTAATTGTTCCCTATCGCAAAGGTATTAACATTCCGGGACACAAGTTCAAAATGAGAAATTTAGGAGTTAGAATGGGAATCATGCAGAGCTTCTTTAAGTCAGTCATGAGTCAGTGGGTAGCACTCCCGCTCCTGAGTCAGCGGATCATGGGTTCAAGTCTCACTCCAGAAACTTAAGCACATAATCTAGGCTGATACTCCAAGTGCAGTACTGAGGGAGTGCTGCACTGTCGGAGGTGCCATCTTTCGGAAGAGACGTTAAACCGGGGCCCCATCTGCCCTCTCAGGTGGATGTAAAAGATCCCACAGGACTATTTCAAATAAAAGCAAGGGAATTATCCCTGGTGTCCTGCCCAATATTTATCCCTCAACCAACATCACTAAAAACAGATTATCTGGTCGTTATCACATTGCTGTTTTTGGGACCTTGCTGTACGCAAATTGGCTGCCGCCAACAGTGACTACACTTCAAAAGTACTTCTTGTGCGTGTGTGCGTGTGTGAAAGTTAGTTGAGGAGAGGATCAGTCTCATCTGTGGTGCTGTCAATGTTCAGTGCCTAGGCTCATACATGAATAAAAGCTACTTGGATTATGTAGTGTCTCTGGAACCATATTCCAGCATGAGTCAATGGTTTCAGGAGAGGAGTGGAGAAAAATTAGGGGAGGGGGAGGGAGAGAGAAACAAAATTGCTTAGAAATATAAGAATTTTTATTTCCACTCGAAGGACTGAATAATGAATACTCACTTGTGACTTTCTAATGAAACAGTGATTTTCTTTCATCAGATGTGAGGTTTATTTATACTAACTCTTTGTCTACCTTCTTGCGCTAAATTATGTCAAAAGTGAACACACTTAATAGACTCGTACTTTTTAACATTGATTACGTTAGGGACTGGGTAGTACTGCATCCTGTCATACTGCCTTTCCCTTCCAGGAAATAGGTTTTGAATCTGGGCCAGACAGATGGCTTTCTGACGACTGTCAGGGGCCGAGGCAAAATGAATGCCCTTTGTTTAACACCAGAGTGCCTCAAATTTGGCACATACTGGCACTGATTTGGCACTGTCATTCTGAGAGGCCTCAACACGAGAGAGAACTGTGTGACTGTGAGTGGGGTGGGGTTAGGGGTGTTGTGAAACCGAGATTCAGATGCATTGTCAGGTCAATGGGCAGGAGCATTAACAGTGATGTATTAATGAGGAATTTACCACCAATATGATAAATATTTTGTGTTTGTGTGATATTTCTCTATCCTCCAGTGACTCATCCTCCTGAATGTTAAAGCTGTAAATATTTCAATACTTTGATTTACTGCATCAACATTACATTATGTGAGGTCATCCACTTTGGATCAAAAAAGGATAGAACAGGGTACTTTCTAAATGGTAAAAAGTTAAAAACAGTGGATGTCCAAAGGGACTTAGGGGTTCAGGTACATAGATCATTGAAGTGTCATGAACAGGTACAGAAAATAATCAATAAGGCTAATGGAATGCTGGCCTTTATATCTGGAGGACTGGAGTACAAGGGGGCAGAGGTTATGCTGCAGCTATACAAAACCCTGGTTAGACCGCACCTGGAGTACTGTGAGCAGTTCTGGGCACCGCACCTTCGGAAGGACATATTGGCCTTGGAGGGAGTGCAACGTAGGCTTACTAGAATGATACCCGGACTTCAAGGGTTAAGTTACAAGGAGAGATTACACAAATTGGGGTTGTATTCTCTGGAGTTTCGAAAGTTAAGGGGTGATCTGATCGAAGTTTATAAGATATTAAGGGGAACGGATAGGGTGGATAGAGAGAAACTATTTCCGCTAGTTGGGGATTCTAGGAGTAGGGGGCACAGTCTAAAAATTAGAGCTAGACCTTTCAGGAGCGAGATTAGAAAATATTTCTACACACAAAGGGTGGTAGAAGTTTGGAACTCTCTTCCACAAACGGCAATTGATACTAGCTCAATTGCTAAATTTAAATCTGAGATAGATAGCTTTTTGGCAATCAAAGGTATTAAGGGATATGGGCCAAAGGCGGGTATATGGAGTTAGATCACAGATCAGCCATGATCTTATCAAATGGCGGAGCAGGCACGAGGGGCTGAATGGCCTACTCCTGTTCCTATGTTCCTATTATCAGAATAGTCCAATTAAACAGGGAATGTTGGGTGGGATTGTTTGGGAAAAAAAAATCTCAAGCTCTCCTGTTGGCTCCATTAGCAAGTGCACATCTTGTGTAGAACTGAGGTAAACAGATTAGGAGGGTTTCAGGTTTGATCCCCGCTTTGTGCCGAGTTAGCTGGCATCAGCTGGGGTGGCATTATGGTGTAATCTTTCCCAGTGTCTCTGGGCAAGGGAAAAGTCAGCCAGGTCCATGCTCCTGATCCCGAATGTAGGAAAATGCCAGTGTGGATGTCGGGTAAGGGCAATGTCAAATTATCTGCTGGCCTGGTTGAGGCAGAATTCAAGATTAGTTTGGATAGGTGGATGCAGGAACAGGGGATGAAGTGATATGGGAATAGAGAGGTTAAGTGTGGATTCGAACAATTGGCTCACGTGGAGGGTTAGCACTGGTTGGGCCGAATGGCCTGTTACTGTGTTGTGACCTCTATGTATTTTGGTGCAGTTACTTTATATCACGCATCAATGTTGTGAATCAAAGAATAGCAAAATTAAAAATAAAGCCGAATCAAAAGCAGTGTTACGTTTTTGGGTTTTATATTAGATATTCTACTCGGGTTCAGCATCACAGACCACTCCCTCATGTCCCCGGGAACCAGAGCATAATTTTACATGCACAATTTCAACTAATATTGAAATCTATTTACAAGCGGGTTAGTTTGGTAGCTAAACATCAGAAGTCAGCACAGGTTGTTAGGTACAGGAATATGTCTAAAAGAGAGAAATGTATTGAGTAAAATTGTACTGTGACATTAAGAGTATAAATGATTAAAATAAATGGGTTAACGACTCCATTAAAAAAGGAAGGAATTTTATAGGACTGCATTAAGTATTTGAATTTGAATATCACACAGCATGATTTCACACCATGTAAGTTTCTCTTGAGTAGCAAAAGGTAAAACCTGAAATTTGTGTCTAAAGAAGGAAAGGTTTGCATTTATACAGTGGCTATCACAGCCTCAGGATGTCCCAAAGGACTTTACCAATGAAGTACTTTTGAAGTGTAGTCACTGTTGTAATGTATGAAACACTAATTTGCATACAAGGTCCCACAACAATGAAATGAATGACCAAATAATCTGTTTTAGTTATGTTGGTTGAAGGATAAACATTAGCCAGGGCACCAGGGAGAACCCCCTGCTCTTCTTCGAATAGTGTTGTGAGATCTTTATTGTCCACCTGAGAGGGCTTGGTTTAATGTCTCATCCTAAAGACAGCACCTTCAACAATGCAGCACTCCCTCAGGACTGCAATGAAGTCACTCTAAATTATATGCTCAAGTCTCTGGAATGGGACTTGAACCCATAACCTTCTGACTCAGAGGCAGAGGCAAGAGTGCTACCTCTGAGCCAAGGCTGACACCTAGAATAACTAAATCAGGTTCCTATATCATAAATAACCTTTAATCACCCTTTGCTGTTGAAGTTATAGCGTCATTGAAATTCCTCAGTAATATTGCAACTTATATTACACTAAGTAATTTATAGCTCACTATCTGGGATGGTAAAGTCACATCTGAGACAAAGTTCAAACAGTTTTACAACTTTTTTTCTCCTCTCCTCTCCTGAAAGCACAGAATCTTGTTTTGATGCAGATCCGTGGGCTCTAGCCATCTTCTGGTGTCTAACTCATGACCAGGTGTGAACCTTGACAATGAATGTCAGCAAGCTATTTGACTGTGTGGGGCAACATGCTGTGTGTTTGTGCTTATATGTAACTAACCTGCTTGTAAGTAAACTTTACTATTCATTTTGACTTGAACGCAATGGTCTGACCGTGTGGTACTTTCTACCTTTCAAGGCAGATAGGAAAACAATTGCTTTGATCTGGAATGCACTGCCTGAAAGGGTGGTGGAAGCAGATTCAATAGCAACTTTCAAAAGGGAATTGGATAAATTCTTGAAAAGGAAACATTAGCAGGGCTATGGGGAAAGAGCAGGGGAATGGGACGAATTGGATAGCTCTTTCAAAGAGCTGGCATAGGCACGATGGGGTGAATGGCCTCCTTCTATGCTGTAAGATTCTATGATTCTAATATGGCAGGAAGTCCACATTAACGTTACAAACACATCCTCTTCTCTTGCTACGTCCACACATACGCATTTTCCAGCAGGGGTTACTGGATAGTAATTGGGAGAGGGAACTCTAGTTGATTTTTTTATACTTCCCCTCCCGAGCTCAGGGTTGGTGAGGCCATCAGTAACATCCGAATTGCTGCCCGAGATGAAATCAGATAACTAAGCACAAACTGGGGATCAAACCCAAGGCCTTCTTGGTTTGTATGGTTCAGCACCATACCGACACCGCACTTGTGAACTGACCTACATTACAACGTTAACGACACTTCAAAATTACTTCACTGGCTGTAAAGCGTTTTGGGATGTCCTGAGGTCACGAAAGGCACTATATAAATGCAAATCTTTCTTTCTTATTTTCTTTCTTTCAAGGACTGCCCCTATGGTTTTGAGTTTGATGGTGATTTCATTGTAGGCAAATGAGCTGTTAACAGAATAAACAGCCTGATCACTTCTGTTTTATTTTTTGTTTTCTTTCGGGTGTTTAGTGGAGATGAGCCAAAGTAGAGCGCGAAAAGCTCCTCTCGGAAACGGCTCGGTGACAGAATCTGACAATTTATCATCTGTGCTGTGACAGTACCCCGTAAATTTAATCCCAAATCACCATCTGTGCGTCTATATGCAGTGGATATGTCATCATGTTTTTTCACATCAACTTATCTTTGCTGTGATTTTAAAAAGTGTATATATAAATGTTCCGCAATGACTTTTTCCAGGTGGACCTTGCTGCACTTGATTGACATCGAATAAACATTTTACAGTGACATCTGCAGGATGTGTAAACACTTGAGCACATCAATTTGATCCCTTTGAATGTCCCACTTCTGTCAGCTGACTTCATCAAGATTTATCACTTACTAAGGTATCTTGCAATGCAGTGCACAAGAAAAGCATGCAATGAAACTTATGCAGATAGATTTCCCCAGTGGCTCAGTGGATAACGGCATTACACCAGGAAAGTCTTGCTCTTGGCTGAGTTAGTTGGTACAACAACTGTCTTCAGCACTTCCAGGCTGTAAAAGCGATAATCCCACTCCTGATGGCTATCTAGTGACTCCTGTTAGAAGGTGCACGTGTGTGGGCTTTTGGGGAGGACAAAATCAGGTCAGCTGTGATGTCCCCTCAAGGAACAATAGCCTTCTGATATTCATTGTTAGGCTCTCATACATGAAGAATGGATACCTGGGCAAGACACTAGAAGGGAGGCTGCACCTGCAGATTATTTTACACAGGGCCAGAATAAAAAGGAGGAACGCGATGGACACCTACAGACGCTGAAAGACGCCCTCGTAAGAACAGGATCCGACGCTCGACTCGTCGATCGACAGTTCCGACGGGCCACAGCGAAAAATCGCATAGACCTCCTCAGAAGACAAACACGGGACGCAACCAACAGAGTACCCTTTGTCGTCCAGTACTTCCCCGGAGCAGAGAAACTACGCCATGTTCTCTGCAGCCTTCAACATGTCATCGATGACAACGAACACCTTGCTAAGGCCATCCCCACACCTCCACTACTCGCCTTCAAACAGCCACCCAACCTCAAACAGACCATCGTTCGCAGCAAATTACCCAGCTTTCAGGAGAACAGCGTCCACGACACCACACAACCCTGCCACGGCAGCCTCTGCAAGACATGCCAGATTATCGACACAGATACCACCATCACACGAGAGGACACCACCCACCAGGTACATGGTTCATACTCCTGTGACTCGGCCAACGTTGTCTACCTCATACGTTGCAGGAAAGGATGCCCCGGAGCATGGTACATTGGTGAGACCATGCAGACACTGCGACAATGGATGAACGGACACCGCGCAACAATCACCAGACAGGAGGGTTCCCTCCCAGTCGGGGAACACTTCAGCAGTCAAGGACATTCAGCCATCGATCTTCAGGTAAGCGTTCTCCAAGGCAGCCTTTGAGACACACGACAACGCAAAATCGTCGAGCAGAAATTGATAGCCAAGTTCCGCACCCATGAGGACGGCCTCAACTGGGATCTTGGGTTCATGTCACGCTACACATAACCCCACCAGCGTAAAAAAGTTATCTGTTTTTAATACAACGGGTCATTCTCTGTCTTTCTCTTCCTTTCGGATGTTTCTCTCTCTCTCTCTCTCTCTGTCTTTTGTTCTGGCCGTTTGTATATTTGGTGGTCCTGTATGTAACATCTCTCTGTCTGAACACTTTGATTGCCTTGACAACGGGCAGTTGGAAAGATTATCTGTAATCACCAGGTATTGCTCTCTGACTATAAATGCGGTAACATTCAAGGAATCCCACACTTCACCTGACGAAGGAGAAAGCCTCCGAAAACTTGTGATTTTCAAATAAAACTGTTGGACTATAACCTGGTGTTGTAAGATTCCTTACATTTGTCAACCCCAGTCTATCACCGGCATCGCCACATCAGAATAAAAAGGTTTTAACAATCTTGCGCTTTTACAGTTTTCCCTTCTTGTCCCTTTCTCTCGTGAAGGATCATGTTGGCCTTTTTTGACAGAAATACTTCATTATTTCTAGTATTCACAGCAAGTCCAAATCAGACCAGATCGTTTTATCCTCTAACCCAACAATTCTCTTTCCCCAACCCACAGCATTGCCAAAGTCCTCCTCAAAATCATCACCTCCTTATCCAAATCTACCACCACCCTTCAGAGACATTGACGTCGATTTTACCTTGTTTCGCCTGGCATTAACGGGGCAGTAACGGCCTCAAATTGGGGTCAGTAGTCTTACCACCCCGTTAACCCTGACGATGCGGCCAGTCACATTTTGAAAAGGGCCAGCCCGTTTCAGGCAGTAAGATTTTTTTAATACGCAAATTGGAATCCTAGGAACCTGATTGTCATTTTGGGTTGGAACTGGTTGGAGTGATTCAATCAGTTCCACGGCTGATACAGCCAAAGAGGCCCAGCAAATTATCCCACAAAAATATAGTGGGCTGCTCCCACCCCGGGACCCCTACCTCTGTGTTTGCAACCTCCCCCCACCCCACCCCAATTATTTTGCTGATGGCTTGAGCTGCCTAATATTGGCCAGTCTTAATCCGCCGAGCTGCATCAGAATGCTCGTTTGGCGCCTGCAGCTCGGCGTCCCAATATAAATAAGGCTGGGGCCTGAGAATCGCGGCTGCGTCCTCACCGTGGATACGGGCAACCGGCCGACGCACTCCGCTGGTTGGTCGCCCAAAGTGAAAATAGACCCCATTGGGGGTGAAATTGGTCTTAGGCGGTGGTGCAAAATGGGCGCTAGCGAATCAGCTGATAATTTTACACACCGCCCAATTTCTGTTCACTTGAAGACAACGAACAAGAAAATCGGGCAGGGTGTAAAACGGGCTGCCGATTCGCTATCACCCATTGTACCCTACTGCTCAAGCTTAATTTCACCCCCATTGCTCCTTCTTACCTCAAGACCCACTAACCTTCTCAAAATTATTTATTTTCCTGTCCCAAAGCTGCTGTTAACCTTCTGACTCATTCAACATTCATTCAATTTTATGAATTGAATCAACTTTTAAAATTATTTCACAAATATCCATTGGGTGTTACTGATTACTTCTGAGTCAACTACACATCCAACAGCAATAATACAAGGTCCAACTGTGTTCAGAATCAAAACACTTTGAACCTGAGAATCTATCACGTCAAATACCCTGACATATTTTAACTCTTATCTACCTCACTTGTGCCAGATGACGCAAGTTGGAAGACAATGAAGAACAACTTGACTATTGTGAGTAACGGAGCCCTAGTCAATCACTTAGGGCTGCGAGCAGCATTTCAACATCAAATAAAATGAAAGAAACAGGACTCCATGTGATCAATACACTTCTTTGCAATCTTCTGCTAAATAACCTTATTATACCGCGGGTCCATTACCATCAGATGTTGGGTTATAAATCCATTACACTGTAATCATCAAAAAAACTGCCACATCAAACACATCACAATAGAAAGAAATCACCTCAAAAGGGAATCTGTTATTCTCTATATTACAAACAATAAGAAATCTGGAAATTAATTTCAAGCATTAATCCAAAAGGCTCAAGCTAGTTTTGCAAACCCGAATGAAGCTACCTGGACCCCACAGTCTTATCTGGTATGGAATATAAGTTGAAGTTTGACCTGAAAGTAAAGACTATTTGTGTGGTTCTGTACACTTCAAACAATATACTTGCTAATATTTAGCATTACAAACAGCTAACAGTTTTGTTAAAGTAGCATACGAGTGGGTTATTGTGTTTATTACCAATATCATATAGCACAATTTCAGCTCTAAATATTTAAAATATAGTGAAGTTATTACAATCCATTAGCTTCATACATTTCATTCTTTTTGTTTTACACACTCAGGTGCTAAAGTTCCTCAGCAGGGTAAGAATTTCTCTGACCGCTATGAGCAGCCAACCTCATAAATGCAGATCTGAAAATGTCCTTTGCTCACTATTCCTAGCAAAGTTGTAAACACATTCTAATGGATTGTATGCTGTTGCTACACACCGTGACCAGAGGAATTCTTACCAGAATAAAAATTAGATGCTGCTTTCTTGCGTTGAGCTGTTTTAGTATGGATAAAACTTACCCCTCCCTCAATCTGTTCCAATGTGATGTTTCTGTGCCTGTGCTTCTCAAGAGTGGCCGAGATTGATGGTATAAATTCAACGTTGACTTGTTAGATAGAGAGGTGGCACCAGGCATCTGTTAATATTAACTCTCAGAATATTACCTCTCACTGTCATAAACATAGAGGATCGACCTTCTGTTATATACATGCGCAAAGGTTCCCACCTTAAGGACCACTCCCAAGGTACTGATCGATGATGTTTGCTTTTGCTCTCACAGTGTAGGAGATCAGAAGATAAACGTTATATAGGCATTAGGAGATGTTCTGACGTGGAAGAATGATTTGTCAAAAGGAAAGACCTTTCTTTTAATTGGTTATCTTTAGTAGGAAATATTTCTGCAACATGAACTGGCAAAGTGTAATGCCAAAGGTATGCCTATTGCCATATCAGTGCGATGGTTCTGGTTGTTGTTAATTTCCTTTATTGTTACTTCCCGTAGAACAGTCACTCAGCAATAATTACTAGAATCATAGAATCGTTACAGCACAGAAGGAGGCCATTCGGCCCATCAAGCCTGTGCTGACTCTTTGTAAGAGCAATCCAGTTAGTCCCATTCCCCCGCTCTTTCCCCGTAGCCCTGCAAATCTTTTTCCTTCGAATATTTATCCAATTCCTTTTTGAAAGCCACGATTGAATTTGCTTCCACCACCCTTTCAGGCAGCGCATTCCAGATCATAACTACTTGCTGCGTAAAAAAGTTTTTCCTCACATCGCCTTTGGTTCTTTTGCCAACCACCTTAAATCTGTGACCCCTGGTTCTCGACCCTTCCACCAATGGGAACAGTTTCACTTTATGTACTTTATTTAAACCTGTCATGATTTTGAACACTTCAATCAAATCTTCTCTCAACCTTCTCTGCTCTAAGAACAACCCCAGCTTCTCCAATCTATCCACATAACTGAAAAGATTCTAGTAAATCTTTTCTGCACCCTCTCTAGGGTGCACCCTACTGTATAACTTCAGACAAAAGCTTAGGTGTGAATGGCTTATAATGGCAGAGAACTGGTTGTTGTTGTATTAATCAGGGTGAGGGATATTGTTACAAGGCAATGAAGCAATCCATTTCAGGCAAATGGGGGAAAAATTCGATAGGGCCGTAGATAGCGTGATCCGCTATTAACCCACGCCAATAGCCCCTGCGCAGACAGGACGAGAACTTCAGTACTCACCGTCAATCTGCGTTCAAATCCAGGCCTTGCACGTCAATTCAATGCAATTCGCACTTTCCACCACCAAGGGGAGCCCCAATCTCTTAAAGGGAGGATGTCTCTTAAAATCTCTTAAAGGTAGCCCTTTAGCTGTTCTTTGCTAAAACTAACAGTCTGCTGTCTGCACGGAGTCTGAATGGAGATCAGACATCGCACACGTAAAAAAACAGATGCAGATTCCGTCCCTATGTTTACGTACTGATGAGTTATGTTAAAACATTGAATAAAGGTTGCGGACCACTAAATCCCACATCCTCCAATCTGCATGCCTGATCAACACTAATCTGCTCATTGGAGTTGGTACCAGGCCTGCAAGAGTGCTTGCACCAAGATCCAAGATTCTCTGCTGATGCATTAGAGGCCTCGGTGCAAGAGGTGGACAGAAGGAGGGACATCCTATGTCCGTGGCAGGGGGGGCAAGAGACCCTCCTGACATATGGCCAAAAGGCAGTGGGAGGCAACGGGGAACATAGAAACATAGAGAAAGTGGAGTAGGAGTAGGCCATTCGCCCCTTTGAGTCTGCTCTGCCATTCAATATGATCATGACTGATCCTCTAACTCAATACCATATTCCCACTTAAAGTCAATGCCAGGCGCATAATGCCAAGAACTGGGATGCAGTGCAGGAAGAAGTTCAATGCTTTGACACAAGTGGTCAAGGTGAGTGAGGTCAACTTTTTTTTTATTCGTTCATGGGATGTGGGTGTCGCTGGCGAGGCCAGCATTTATTGCCCATCCCTAAATACCCTTGAGAAGGTGGTGGTGAGCCGCCTTCTTGAACCGCTGCAGTCCGTGTGGTGAAGGTTCTCCCACAGTGCTGTTAGGTAGGGAGTTCCAGGATTTTGACCCAGCGACGATGAAGGAACGGCAATATATTTCCAAGTCGGGATGGTGTGTGACTTGAAGGGGAACGTGCAGGTGGTGTTATTCCCATGTACCTGCTGCTCTTGTCCTTCTAGGTGGTAGAGGTCGCGGGTTTGGGAGGTGCTGTTGAAGAAGCCTTGGCGAGTTGCTGCAGTGCATCCTGTGGATGGTACACACTGCAGCCACGGTGTGCCGGTGGTGAAGGGAGTGAATGTTTAGGGTGGCGGATGGGGTGCCAATCAAGCGGGCTGCTTTGTCCTGGATGGTGTCGAGCTTCTTGAGTGTTGTTGGAGCTGCGCTCATCCAGGCAAGTGGAGAGTATTCCATCACACTCCTGACTTGTGCCTTGTAGATGGTGGAAAGGCTTTGGGGAGTCAGGAGGTGAGTCACTCGCTGCAGAATACCCAGCCTCTGACCTGCTCTTGTCAAGTGCTGTCTCCTACCAGCTGTACTACTAGCCACATCCACTGCTCCATGCACTGCAACCCCCCCATCACCCACATACCAACAAACTCTTTCCATCAGTACTCAACTCTTCCAATCAGATGCTTCCTCTCACTCTTACACATTAACACTGTTGCAAGCTGCCCACTCACAACTCACAGGCCACACACACTGGCAGCTATTCAACCGTGACAGGCACATAATCCAGATACAGGTCCCGCTTTCTTGCAGAAGAAGATGGCGCATAACAGGAGGCAGCAAGTGGCAATGGCATTTAGCCCCTCGAGCCTGTTCTGCCATTCAATGAGATCATGGTGGACCTGTGACCTAACTCCACATACCTACCTTAGCCCCATATCCCTTAATACCCTTGGTTCACAGAAATCTATCAATCTCAGATTTAGAATTCACAATTGAGCCAGCATCAACTGCAGTTTGCAGTAGAGTGTTCCAAACGTCTGCCACCCTTTGCATGTAGAAGCGTTTCCTAATTTCCACTCCTGCATGTCCTGGCTCTAAATGTTAGGCTATGCCTCTGTGTCCTCGTATTCAAGTATAAGAGACCTCCAAAAACAGTTATTTATCGGCTAAATTTATCAGCAGCCAGAAGCAATAATCCAGCCACTAACCTGTAAATCCTGCATGGTCCCTTTAAATAGCACTGGTGGGGGTCCTCCAGCCACTCTAAGACATGTTAAGTTGGTCGCAGTTAAGATTCTGCATTGAGTTGAGCGTTAAGTGCCAAAATGGTGTCTATCACTTTACATCAGCGTTGCACACTCATCGTATTCATTTTCTCCTTACTTTACATGCTTCCAGCATTTGGTATTTGCGCCTGCGCTAACTCCTATACCAAGATGGCGTCCGGTGCACGTCATGCTGGAAACGTGCGTGCGCAGCCAAGACGCGATCTTGGATGTTCGAGAGGCCACATAGTGCTATAACAATGGGTGCTACACGGCCCAATTTAGCGCCCATAGTGTCATCATCTCCCAGGTGAGATAGTAGCACAGTTAGAAGCTAAGGGCAGAACTTTTAACTTGGGTGGGGATGTAAAATGAACAGCAGTGGATCGGCCGCCCATTATACAACCCGCCGATTTTCCTTTCCACTGAGGTTAATAGAAAGAAAAAATGGGCAGGCTGTATAATGGGAGGCTAACATGCTACTGCCAATTTTACGTCCCCGCCAATGTTCCACCCCAAGGTTTATTCTACGCTACCCCGACAATGTTTCGCCAGTCCCAATCTCACACCTCCTACCGCACCATTGTGACACTTTCCATTTCACGCATAGATACATGGAATTTCCACAGGGGTACTCTTGATCTCTTGCTGTGACTTCATTGGAAGAACAGCACAATCCCTGCAGAAATGGCGTAAACGACACCTGGAGGGTTTCTGCTGAAGTTACGGTGGGAGATGAGGAGAACTCTGCGGAAATTCTACCCCAGAATATATATAGAAATATAGCACAGGGCGAGGTCACTTGGCTCTATAAGAAATTATCCAGTACCTTTTTGGATGCTGAAGTTGATTTAGCACCAATCATCAATGATAGAAAAGCATTTTGCATTTGTATAAATAACTCTCTGCACGAAGAAGTATCTCCTAATGTCTACCTTTATGTATCTATTTCTCATCTTAAGATCATCGTCTCTTATCTTCAATTATCTAACAATGGAAACAATCTATCCATGTTTACTCTTTCTATTCCTTTTATCATTTTGAACACCTCTATCAAATCCCCCTCAAAGTTCTCTGCTTTGATTGCTCTATCCATTCTTCATAACTTAAACCCCTCATCCTTGTCAGTGTGTAATTCAATTCCCCACCCAGTTTTATATTATTTTGCTAAAAATATAAGAAAATTGTGTAGTGCAGTGGTTCAGGCACTGGGCTTAAACTGTTGGAACCTGAGTTCACATTCATCCCAAACACGATGGGATGAAAGGCACCTCAGTCTATCTGCAAGCTATGAGTCCTTTGTGAAATGAATATGGGAAGTCCCAATTCAGTTCCGAGTGAGCATGAGTTATTGCATGGAAGAGCATCGTTTGACAATCTCACTCAGAAAGGCTGATAAAAACTGGTGCAGAAGGGGTTACTCTTCTAAGGTTGGGACTGAGAGATGTTGTTGCAACAAAATGGAGGTATCTTTGCTCTGCATTTGGCTTTACTCTACTTGCTCTGGGAGTACTTAATACTGACGTTGGTGCCTGAAATGGGAAGAGTCCAATTCCCCAAAACTATCATCTCGCATCATAATGATCATAAAACAACGGTTAAAAAAACAACTTATATCTTAGTAGTGGAGTTTTGCTCCTATATGGTAGCCTTGTTTCTGGGTTGGGATGGAGTAGTATGGAGGTTGTCATGGTGATAAGCCGACTGGTCATGGAGACTGTTCGTCTATGTGACTGTGATTGTTACTTATTTGTTAGCTGTATAGTGTGTTCCTGCTTTGTTAGTGATACTAATGAGTAGAAAGCTCAGCAGCAGTATTAGACATGAATTGCTATTCACTCTGCATGGAGGGATTTCCTGTACGGGCTGCTCCTGCACACTCTCCACTTCCTCGCCTTGTCTTCCATCTGGACACCCATCTTGCCGTCCGGCAGAAGCGGGGAACCCAATGGAGGGCTCTCTGTGGGAGGGGTGGGGCCGATTAGGGACCATAAAGGAGATCTACTCATGGAGGCAGAGGGGATGGCTGAGGTACGAAATGAATGCTTTGCATCTGTCTTTACCAAGGAAGAAGATGCTGCCAGAGTGCCAGTGAAGGAAGATATAGTTGAGATACTGGATGGGCTAAAAATTGATAAAGAAGAGGTTCTTGAAAGGCTAGCTGTACTTAAAGTAGATAAGTCATCCGGTCCGGATGGGATGCATCCTAGGTTGCTGAGGAAAGGGTGGAAATTGCTGAGGTACTGGCCATAATCTTCCAAACATCTGTAGATACAAGGGGTGGTGTCAAAGGACTGGAGAATTGCAAATGTTATACCCTTGTTCAAAATAGGGTGTAAGGATAAACCCAGCAACTATAGGCCAGTAAGTTTAACCTCGGTGGTGGGGAAACTTTTAGAAACGATAATCCGGAACTGAATGAACAGTCACTTGGACAAGTGTGGATTGATTAGGGAAAGCCAGCACGGATTTGTTAAAGGCAAATCATGTTTAACTAACCTGATAGAGTTTTTTGATGAGGTAACAGAGAGGGTAGATGAGGGCAATGCAGTTGATGTGGTGTAAATGGACTTTCAAAAGGCGTTTGATAAAGTGCCGCATGATAGGCTTATCATCAAGATTGTGGCCCATGGAATAAAGGGGGCAGTAGCAACATGGATACAGAATTGGCTAAGGGACAGGAAACAGAGAGTAGTGGTGAATGGTTATTTTTCAGACTGGAAGGAGGTGTACAGTGGTGTTCCTCAGGGGTCGGTGCTGGGACCACTGCTTTTCTTGATATATATTAATGACTTGGACTTGGGTGTACAGGGCACAATTTCAAAATTTGCAGATGACACAAAACTTGGAAGGGTAGTAAACAGTGAGGAGGATAGTGATAGACTTCAGGAGGATATAGACAGGCTGGTGGCATGGGCGGACACGTGGCAGATGAAATTTAACCCAGAGAAATGTGAAGAGATGCATTTTGGAAGAATGAGGAGAGGCAATATAAACTAGAGGGCACAACTCTAAAAGGGGTATAGGAACAGAGAGCTCTGGGGTATGTGTGCACAAATCATTGAAGGTGGCAGGGCAGGTTGAGAAAGCGGTTAAAAAAGCATATAGGATCCTGGACTTTATAAACAGAGGCACAGAGTACAAAAGTATGGAAGTCATAATAAACCTTTATAATAGGTTCACCATGACTGTTTGGCCACAACTGGAGTATTGTGACCAGTTCTGGGCACCGCACTTTCGGAAAGATGTGAAGGCCTTAGAGAGGGTGCAGAAGAGATTTACTAGAATGATTCCAGGAATGAGGGACTTTAGTTACATGGATAGACTGGAGAACCTTTTTTTTTATTCGTTCACGGGATGTGGGTGTCGCTGGTGAGGCCAGCATTTGTTGCCCATCCCTAATTGTCCTCGAGAAGGTGGTGGTGAGCCGCCTTCTTGAACCGCTGCAGTCTGTGTGGTGACGGTTCTCCCACAGTGCTGTTAGGAAGGGAGTTCCAGGATTTTGACCCAGCGACAATGAAGGAACGGCGATATATTTCCAAGTCGGGATGGTGTGTGACTTGGAGGGGAACGTGCAGGTGGTGTTGTTCCCATGTGCCTGCTGCTCTTGTCCTTCTAGATGGTAGAGGTCGCGGGTTTGGGAGGTGCTGTCGAAGAAGCCTTGGCGAGTTGCTGCAGTGCATCCTGTGGATGGTACACACTGCAGCCACTGTGCGCCGGTGGTGAAGGGCGTGAATGTTTAGGGTGGTGGATGGGGTGCCAATCAAGCGGGCTGCTTTATCTTGGATGGTGTCGAGCTTCTTGAGTGTTGTTGGAGCTGCACTCATCCAGGCAAGTGGAGAGTATTCCATCACACTCCTGACTTGTGCCTTGTAGATGGTGGAAAGGCTTTGGGGAGTCAGGAGGTGAGTCACTCGCCGCAGAATACCTAGCCTCTGACCTGCTCTCGTAGCCACAGTATTTATATGGCTGGTCCAGGTAAGTTTCTGGTCAATGGTGACCCCCAGGATGTTGATGGTGGGGGATTCGGCGATGGTAATGCCGTTGAATGTCAAGGGGAGGTGGTTAGACTCTCTCTTGTTGGAGATGGTCATTGCCTGGCACTTATCCGGCGCGAATGTTACTTGCCACTTATGAGCCCAAGCCTGGATGTTGTCCAGGTCTTGCTGCATGCGGGCTCGGACTGCTTCATTATTTGAGGGGTTGCGAATGGAACTGAACACTGTGCAGTCATCAGCGAACATCCCCATTTCTGACCTTAAGATGGAGGGAAGGTCATTGATGAAGCAGCTGAAGATGGTTGGGCCTAGGACACTGCCCTGAGGAACTCCTGCAGCAATGTCCTGGGGCTGAGATGATTGGCCTCCAACCACTACCATCTTCCTTTGTGCTAGGTATGACTCCAGCCACTGGAGAGTTTTCCCCCTGATTCCCATTGACTTCAATTTTACTAGGGCTCCTTGGTGCCACACTCGGTCAAATGCTGCCTTGATGTCAAGGGCAGTCACTCCCACCTCACCTCTGGAATTCAGCTCTTTTGTCCATGTTTGGACCAAGGCTGTAATGAGGTCTGGAGCCGAGTGGTCTTGGCGGAACCCAAACTGAGCATCGGTGAGCAGGTTATTGGTGAGTAAGTGCCGCTTGATAGCACTGTCGACGACACCTTCCATCACTTTGCTGATGATTGAGAGTAGACTGATGGGGTGGTAATTGGCTGGATTGGATTTGTCCTGCTTTTTGTGGACAGGACATACCTGGGGTTGTTCTCCTTGGAACAGAGACGTTTGAGAGGAGATTTGATAGAGGTATTCAAAATCATGAAGGGTCTAGATAGAGTAGATAGAGAGAAACTGTTCCCATTGGCAGAAGGATCAAGAACCAGAGGGCATAGATTTAAGGTGATTGGTAAAAGAACCAAAGGTGACATGAGGAAAAACTTTTTTACACAGCGAGTGGTTATGATCTGGAATGCACTGCCTGAGGGAGTGGTGGAGGCAGATTCAATCATAGCTTTCAAAAGGGAACTGGATAAGTACTTGAAAGGAAAAAATTTGAAGGGCTCAGGGAAAGGGCGGGGAAGTGGGACTAGCTGCATTGCTCTTGCATAGAGCCGGCACGGACTCGATGGGCCGAATGGCCTCCTACCATGCTGTAACCTTTCTATGATTCTATTAGTACTCTCCTGCACCATTGGGGATCTCTGGGGGGGAAGAGTGTTGCATACAGCAGTCGCAGCAAATTGACTTTTAAGCCACTTTTAAGGACACCCAGGCCGCCTGTAACTTTTGTGACCTGGATGAGTCCGTTTTCCATGTATATGTGGAGTGTGAGAGGTTGCAGCCCCTCTTCCAATATTTGAAGTGGCTGCTCCTCAATCTCTGGGGTTTCTGACATTGGGATTGGGGGGAGGGGTCCAGAGGTACGGTGGTCCAGCCTTGTTTTGTGGAGCCCGGAGGAGCAGTCCTTGGCCTGTAAAATTAAACACAAATTTGCCTGTCGGATCTTTTTTGGCTGCACTGCCTGCTGATACTAGGCGGAGCACATTGCACCCAGTACAGTCCTAAAATGGCAAACGGAGACCAATGTATGTCACAGGATCCCGATTTGCATTTTAAATGGCCCAGCGCCTGACTCAGGCAGGCACCCTAGCCGGTCAGTGGTAGACCCTGGGGAAGATTGTGGCTACAGCAAAAGTGGGAACGGGGCAGTATGTCTGCTGGGCAGGAGGCCTTGAAATATACCCCACATTCTACAACATGAAGAAGATAGGCTAATCTAACTTGATGCAGAGAGTGAGTGACAAAAGTAGAAAAGTGCTTTGCACTAAAATCACCAAAATCATAAAAACAAAGAAGTAACTTAAACAGCTGAAGAGATAGTATTCTGTTCTTGTTTTTATCAAAGAGGTGATGAAATCTGGTTGCTCTCATTATTAAACCTTGTATTGGATGCTTCATGCAACCAAAAGAATGGAATTGGAAATCTTATGGAAGTGAGCATGTAGCATGTAGAATGAAAGGACCTGAAATCTATTAAAAGGGAGAGGTGTTCCTTCTGATTTTGCTATTTGGTTTCGGCTACCTTTCTCATGGTGCAAAGAGCCTGGGGTAAATTTTAACTTCCAGCCAAGAAGCGGATGGGTGGGTGGGGGAAGGGGGTGGGGGTGGGCAAGATTTCCGGGTGTGAAACCTGGAAGCTAAGTTGGCGGGTCGTCATCATCAATGGCACTTCTGGGTTTCGCGCCCAGCAGCCAGCCTGATTGATAGGCTGGCTAGCTGTCAGCAGCGAAAGGAGCTGCACATCACAGAGGGGGGCAGGAGGGAGAGAGAGATCATCAGGCTTGGAAAAAAATCAGCGGTGGGGGGCCGTGGACGACATCGGGAGGTCAGCAAACATCGGAGATCGGAGGGTCAGCAAACATCGTGGATCGGGGGGAGGGGAGGGGTTCGGGTGTGGTCAGCCGATCATGGGGATCTTGTCAGCCAGGTAAGCTTGTTGGGCCTGGATGAAGCACTCCTGCTCCTCCAGGCCCACAAGCAGTGCAATAAAGGTACTCACCTCATGGATCAGGCCCTCCCGCCTGCTTTCACCTGACTTGATTTGGAGGTGATGGGAAATCCGAACAGGTACGGTTAAATTCATTTTAATTGTCCAATACACCAAATATTAAGTACCTGAAGTATCTCAATGAGGTACATTGCCCTTTAAGTATCGGCCCACCAGCTTTAAGTGGGGGCGGGGCTTTCTGGTGTCTACTCTCCACACACAGACAAATCTGCCTGAGTTAAACCCCAGAAGTAGCTGTGTTGGAGCCGGGATGTGGGCCCACTCCGAAAACTTAGCATTTTCACTGCTCGCCTGCACCCAACCCATCCGTTCTTGGGGGTTAAAATTTACCCCCATATATTTATTTGAGGAATGATTGCCCATCCTTTTGGTGGATGAAGCGCTAAGGTCAAGTGGAATGAAAATGGAGAACAATTTACCAGAAGAAAATTTAATTAAAGGATAAATGTAATAGATGTATCTATAATATATTCAAAGTCTTGCGTCTGATGTGCACTTCCTGTTGGTCAATCTTACTTCCTGTGTCACAATTTGTTTACTCCTAGGTGTCATGGCTCTTTGTAATGCTTTTAATATATTAAAAATCATGTACATCGCATGCACTTTCTGCAACTGTCACACTTACCTTTGGTTCCCCATCACACTTTGTTGACTGTCTGAAAATAACACATCAGCAAAATAGAACTGAAGATTTATGGAACATACAAATCAAAAGTGAGGTAAAAGGCTAGAAAATTGCCAATTAGAAACGACTTAAGATCTTTTGGAACAAAAAATCTGCGATTTTTTTCTCTGTAACTGAAATTTTAAAGTCCAAAATGTTTATAACAAAAATGACATTCAAAAATTATAAATTCATTACATATTTCATAATGATATGATTAAAGTTAACTATAAATTAACTTTGGTTAGACCACACTACCTTGATTAGACCACACTTAGAGTACTGTGCACAGATCTGGCCTCCATATTACAACAAAGATAGAGAAGCACAAGTGAAAGTGCAGAAAAGGTTCACAAGGATGATACCAGAACTGACAGGGTACAACGATCAGGAAAGACTGAACAGGCTGGGGCTCTTTTCTCCAGAAAAGAGAAGAGTGAGAGGAGACCTGGTAAAGGTCTTTAAAATTATGAAGGGGTTTGATAGGGTAGATGTAGAGACGATGTTTCCACTTGTGGCTTGCGGGGGTTTCCAAACCTTGGGGCCATTAATATTGGATAGTCACCAATAAATCCAATAATCACTAATCCAGAGTCATGAGTTCAAATCCTGCCGCGGCAGCTGGGGAATTTAAATTCAATTGAATAAAAATCTGGAATTTAAAAAAAAACTAGTATCAGTAATGGTGGCCATGAAACTACCGGATTGTCGTAAAAACCCATCTGGTTCACTAATGTCCTTTAGGGAAGGAAAGGTTGATTTTTAATCGCCCTCTGAAATGGCCTAGCAAGCCACTCAGTTGTAAAATCTCACTACGAAAGTCATAATAAGAATAAAAGCGGATGGACCACCCGGCATCAGACCACTAGGCAAACCAAGCCCAGTCGACCCTGCAAAGTCCTCCTCACTAACATCGGGGGACTTGTGCCAAAATTGGGAGAGCTGTCCCACAGACTAGTCAAGCAACAGCCTGACATAGCCATACTCACAGAATCATACCTTTCAGCCAACGTCCCAGACTCTTCCATCACCATCCCTGGGTATGTCCTGTCCCACCGGCAGGACAGACCCACCAGAGGTGGCGGTACGGTGATACACAGTCAGGAGGGAGTGGCCCTGGGAGTCCTCAACATTGACTCTGGACCCCATGAAATCTCATGGCATCAGGTCAAACATGGGCAAGGAAACCTCCTGCTGATTACCACCTACCGTCCTCCCTCAGCTGATGAATCAGTCCTCCTCCATGTTGCGCACCACTTGGAGGAAGCACTGAGGGTAGCAAGGACACAGAATGTACTCTGGGTGGGGGAACCTCAATGTCCATCACTAAGAGTGGCTCGGTAACACCACTACTGACCAAGCTGGCCGAGTCCTGAAGGACATAGCTGCCGGACTGGGCCTGCGGCAGGTGGTGAGCTAACCAGCACGAGGGAAAAACCTACTTGACCCTCGCCCTCACCAATCTACATGTCACAGATACATCTGTCCTTGACAGTATTGGTAGGAGTGACCACTGCACAGTCCTCGTGGAGATGAAGTCCCGTCTTCGCACTGAGGACACCATCCAACATGTTGTGTGGCACTACCACCGTGCTAAATGGGATAGATTCAGAACAGATCTAGCAGCTCAAAACTGGGCATCCATGAGGCTCTGTGGCCCATCAGCAACAGCAGATTTGTATTCCAGCACAATCTATAACCTCATGGCCCGGCATATTCCTCACTGTACCATTACCAACAAGCCAGGGGATCAACTCTGGTTCAATGAGGAGTGTAGAAGAGCATGCCAGGAGCAGCACCAGGTGTACCTAAAAATGAGGTGCCAACCTGGTGAAGCCACTACACAGGACCACATGCATGCTAAACAGTGGAAGCAACATGCTATAAGCAGAGCTAAGTGATTCCACAACCAACGGATCAGATCAAAGCTCTGCAGTCCTGCCACATCCAGTCGTGAATGGTGGTGGATAGTTAAACAACTAACGGGAGGAGGAGGCTCTGTAAACTTCCCCATCCTCAATGATGGCAGAGTCCAGCACATGAGTGCAAAAGACAAGGCTGAAGCATTTGCAACTATCTTCAGCTAGAAGTGCCGAGTAGATGATCCATCTCGGCCTCCTCCCGATATCCCCATCATCACAGAAGCCAGTCTTTAGCCAATTCGATTCACTCCACTTGATATCAAGAAACGGCTGAGTGCACTGGATATAACAAAGGCTATGGGCCCCGACAACATCCCGGCTGTAGTGCTGAAGCCTTGTGCTCCAGAACTAGCCGCGCCTCTCATCAAACTGTTCCAGTACAGCTACAACACTGGCATCTACCCGACAAATGTAGAAGATGGCCCAGGTATGTCCTGTCCACAAAAAGCAGGACAAATCCAATCCGGCCAATTACCGCCCCATCAGTCTACTCTCAATCATCAGCAAAGTGATGGAAGGTGTCGTCGACAGTGCTATCAAGAGGCACTCACTCACCAATAACCCGCTCACTGATGCTCAGTTTGGGTACCGCCAGGACCACTCGGCTCCAGACCTCATTACAACCTTGGTCCAAATATGGACAAAACAGCTGAATTCCAGAGGTGAGGTGAGAGTGACTGCCCTTGACATCAAGGCAGCATTTGACCGAGTGTGGCACCAAGGAGCCCTAGTAAAATTGAAGTCAATGGGAGTCAGGGGGAAAACTGTCCAGTGGCTGGAGTCATACCTAGCACAAAGGAAGATGGTAGTGGTTGTGGTTGTTGGAGGCCAATCATCTCAGCCCCAGGACATTGCTGCAGGAGTTCCTCAGGGCAGTGTCTTAGGCCCAATCATTTTCAGCTGCTTCATCAATGACCTTCCCTCCATCATAAGGTCAGAAATGGGAATGTTCGCTGATGATTGCACAGTGTTCAGTTTCAATTGCAACCCCTCTGATAATGAAGCCGTCTGTGCCCGCATGCAGCAAGACCTGGACAACATCCAAGCTTGGGCTAATAAGTGGCAAGTAAAATTCGTGCCAGACAAGTGCCAGGCAATGACCATCTCCAACAAGAGAGAGTCTAACCACCTGCAGTTATATAATTGTAAACAATTTTACAACACCAAGTTATAGTCCAGCAATTTTATTTTAAATTCACAAGCTTTCGGAGACTTCCTCCTTCCTCAGCTTGTGAATTTAAAATAAAATTGCTGGACTATAACTTGGTGTTGTAAAATTGTTTACAATTGTCAACCCCAGTCCATCACCGGCATCTCCACATCATGACTACCATCGACACCGCAGTTATATAAGGTATTGGTGAGACCGCACCTGGAATACTGCATACAGTTTTGGTTTCCATACTTAAGAAAATACATACTTGCTCTCGAGGCAGTACAAAGAAGGTTCACTCGGTTAATCCCGGGGATGAGGGGGCGGACATATGAGGAGAGGTTGAGTAGATTGGGACTCTACTCATTGGAGTTCAGAAGAATGAGAGGCGATCTTATTGAAACATATAAGATTGTGAAGGGGCTTGATCGGGTGGATGCGGTAAGGATGTTCCCAAGGATGGGTGAAACTAGAACGAGGGGGCATAATCTTAGAATAAGGGGCTGCTCTTTCAAAACTGAGATGAGGAGAAACTTCTTCACTCAGAGGGTGGTAGGTCTGTGGAATTTGCTACCCCAGGAAGCTGTGGAAGCTACATCATTGAATAAATTTAAAACAGAAATCGACAGTTTTCTAGAAGTAAAGGGAATTAGGGGATACGGGGAGCGGGCATGAAATTGGACATGAATTTAGATTTGAGGTTAGGATCAGATCAGCCATGATCTTATTGAACGGCGGAGCAGGCTCGAGGGGCTGATTGGGCTACTCCTGCTCCTATTTCTTATGTTCTTATGTTCCCCTTGACATTCAACGGCATTACCATCGCCGAATCCCCCATCAACATCCTGGTGGTCACCATTGACCAGAAACTTAACTGGACCAGCCACATAAATACTGTGGCTACAAGAGCAGGTCAGAGGCTGAGTATTCTGTGGCGAGTGACTCACCTCCTGACACCCCAAAGCCTTTCCACCATCTACAAGGCACAGGAGTGTGATGGAATACTCTCCACTTGCCTGGATGAGAAGCTCGACACCATCCAGGAAAAAGCAGCCCGCTTGATTGGAACCCAATCCACCACCGTAAACATTCACTCCCTTCACCACCGGCGCACTGTGGATGCAGTGTGTACCATCCACTCGATGCACTGCAGCAAATTGCCAAGGCTTCTTCGACAGCACCTCCCAAACCCACGACCTCTACCACCTAGAAGGACAAGAGCAGCAGGCACATGGGAACAACACCACCTGCACGTTCCCCTCCAAGTCACACACCATCCCGACTTGGAAATATATCGTCGTTCCTTCATCGTCGCTGGGTCAAAATCCTGGAGCTCCCTTCCTAACAGTACTGTGGGAGAACCTTCACCACATGGACTGCAGAGGTTCAAGAAGGCGGCTCACCACCACCTTCTCAAGGGCAATTAGAGATGGGCAATAAATGCTGGCCTTGCCAGCGACGCCCACATCCCATGAATGATTTTTTTTTTAAAAATCCAATAAGGAGAAACTTCTTTACTCAGAGAGTGGTGAGAATGTGAAACTTGCTACCACATGGAGTGGTTGAGGCGAACAGCATTGATGCATTAAGGGGAAGCTAAATTAATACATGAGGAAGAAAAGAATAAAAGGATATGTTGATAGGGTGAGATGAAGTAGGGTTGGATGAGGCTCGTGTGGAACACAGATACCGGCATGGACCTGTTGGGCCCAATTGTCTGTTTCTGTGCTGTAAATTCTACGTAATAAAGCTTTTACTCGAAAGCCTTAGCCTCTTTCAAAAGTCTGGGCATGGACTTGGCATTTTGACCTATGACCCTAGTTGAAGGCAGAACCCAGAATCCAAGCACATGTAAAGTAAACAATTTACCAGGAGAAATCAGTGGCACTTTGTTAGCTCAATTGGAAAGAAGTTTTTCTTCAGCCTTTAATAGTATCTATTTGGTTGTGTTTCAAAATAATTTGAAGAAAGCCTAAAGGGCAAATTTCAAAAGCATTTATCGGGTAAAATTTATATTGAGTATGTTATTTTAAAACAAGCTCCTTCTCTGTATGTGTGAGAGAAACAAACAGAGACCCTGTCTAATATGTCAGACAGTACATACTCGTGGCAGTTTTTATCCCTGAATTGAAAAAAAAATGATATATTTTTCTCAGGGAAAAGATCAAATTGTGTCTTTGTGTATAGCAGTGGGTCAGTGTATGTGTTGCAAATGATTTGATTACAAACTGGCTAATCAAGTCAAGTAGCTTTTCAATGAAACTTTCATTGTTATGTCGGAAAGTGTGTCAAGCGGAGAGACAGTGGGAGTGGATTTCCGTGACGGGGGGGAAGGGGGGTGGGAGTGGACGCTTCTCTTGATCATCTGTCGTAACTTCGGTGGGAGAGTGGAACTTCCGTGGAAATATTGGGACAATGACGCAAAGGCCGCTTACGTTATCTTTTCAGGGTTTCCGCGGCTTTCCCACCGAAGTTATGGCGGAGGTGTGGGAGAATCCCGCCACCTGCAGAAATTCACCCTTCGAGACAGACCGAGACAGTGAGAGATGCTGTGCTGTAATATTAGAAAACAAAAGCACTGTTTAAAGATTGTTTATACAATTACAGTAAATATTTGTTGTTGAGCGGAAAATCCTGCAAGTCCAGCGAGGTAATTATTTTTTTATGCATCAATCTGATAACAACGTAAACAATTTTGTTACTGGCTTTATAATAAGAAAAGACTCCGATCTCAGGTAAATAATTTTCTCTAAGGTAATTACTGGAAGAGTTAATGATTGATAGAGACGGGCCATTCATGTGAGGATGCTGGGTGCGAGCTTAACCCTCCTTACCCATTTTTGAAGATGTGCAAAAGTTGCTGACTGGTTTTTGCCATTGGAAAGTAAGCAAATAAATTGCATATTGTATTTACTGCTCACAGTAAGTTCACTGCTCTCCTCTACACTGGGGAGACGGATCACGGATTAGGTGACCACTTTGCTGAATGTACGGCCTCGCTATTAACCAATTTTTAAATTTTCTTTTATGGCGGCGGATATCGGGGCTTCTGAGTGTCCCGCCGTGGTAGGGGGGGGCACTTCATTAACATATTTAAATCTTGCACCTGCAGTGCAATTGGAAGCCTGATTTAAAATTGCCGTGGGGGATTCCCAGGGGTCGGGAAATCTGGCAGTGAAACGGAGGCGGGAGCTGCCAGCTCCACAAGTGCCTTTTACAGCACTCCTTATTGGCCAGGAGCAGCAGGAGTGCTCTCCCTGTCCCGATCGCCAGGGCCCCCACCCCGGCCCTCCCGGTTGCCGACCTCTCTCCCCTCCCTCCACCTCACGATAGCAGCCTCTCTCCCCCTTCCCAATCGCGGCCTACCTCTCTCCCCACTCCCGATCATGGCCTCTCATCCAGCCCTTTCCAATTGCCGGGGACCGTCCCCAAGGGTTTTCATCAGAGCACAATGCTGAGTGGGTCTAAGCTCACTGTTAGGAACTGTTTATTTCATAATTGCTGCATCCACATCTGCTTTCTTCCTCTTCCCAGATTGTTGCTTTATTTTTCCTTGTTTTTCTTGTATATGGAGCTCTGTTGTTTTTTCAAACCTCTCCCCCCACTTCCTCCAAATACCATTTACACGTTCTTTTGTCCTTTCTATGGCCTAGAAATTCCTGTTCTGGAATGGACAGGCCCGAGGTGCACCTAATATTGGGCTTTTGGCCTCATTATTATCAAATCAGTGAGCTGTGGACACCTAGGGCTCGATTTTGCAATGGAGGTGGGTTGGCAGCCGGGGCTGTGGGAGGGGGTGGGGGGGTGAAGGTGTGCGTAGCAAACCCACATGAACAAAACTTACCGTTTCCGACGCGATCCCATGTTGATTGATGATAATTAACATCCCCTCCGGGCTTCAAGCCCGGCAGCCAGTCTGATTGACAGGCTGGCTGCCGTCAGGAGCTGCATCGTGATGACTGGGGGGTGGGGGTGGAGAATGGAAGATCGGGGGGGGGGGGGGTGTTGAAGAGGGAGAGATCGGAGAGGGAGATATCGGACATCGGAGCAGGGTGCAAAGGTAGGTTCAGATGCAGGGAGGATGTTCCCGATGGCTGGGGAGTCCGGAACCAGGGGTCACAGTCTCAGGATATGGGGTATGCCATTTAGAACCAAGATGAGAAGAAATTTCTTCACTCAGAGGGTGGTGAACCTGTGGAATTCTCTACCACAGAAGGCAGTGGAGACCAAGTCATTAGATGTATTCAAGAAGGAGATAGATATATTTCTTAATGCTAAAGGGATCAAGGGATATGGGGAAAAAGCAGGAACAGGGTACTGAGTTAGACGATCAGCCATGATCATTTTGAATGGTGGAGCAGGCCCGAAGGGCCGAATGGCCTACTCTTGCTCCTATTTTCTATGTTTCTATTTGGTGTTTTAACTTCCTTCTATGGTGTTTTATGTAATTTATTTTGTTTCTTTTTGCCTGATCCAGCCCTTCAAGCCTGGTTTCACCAGGCATGAATCAGAAGCGGTGGGGAAGCTGCCCAGGTAAATTCAAAATCGTTACAATTACTTCATCTGTCACAGGTAAAGTGCCTTAAGTACGGGTTGGAGTCGGCTTCTGAACCTGAACGGGATTTCTGTGATTTTCAGAGACCCCCCATCCCTGACACACCCACAATTGCCCCCTAAAATTGAGCCCCTCATGTGCGTCTCCAGGCAGTTCGCTGAAGAAGATCAGGACATCACCGGCAGCGGCCCTCAGGTAAGTCCATAAAGGAGCCTGGGAAGGGGGGCAATCAGGAGGGAGAATAGCTGTAATTAATAGGGAGGGTAGCGGTGATCTGAATGGAGGGTAACGGCGGTCGTCCGGGGTTGGGGGGGGGGTGGTGGAAGAGTGGTGGTGGCGATCAGGTGAGGTCAAAGTCGCAATCGGAGTGGGGGCTGAGCAGGAGTATTCAGTTTTAACGTGGGAGCAGGAGAAGCAGGAGTGCTCCTCCCTGATCCACATGCTTATGAAAAGGGCCTAACACCTTTTTCAGGCACGGGTCCTGGCCCTGAATTGTTGCAGTGTTAGAGGTGCCCTTTTTCAGATGAGGAGTTAAACTGAGGCCCCGACTACCTATTCGGGTGGATTTAAAGATTACAATTTAAAGAAGGGCGGGGATATTTTCCCTAATGTGCTGGCCAGCATTTATCTCTCAACCAATACTACTGAAACTGATCATTGATCTTATTGCTGAATGTGGGACATTGCTATGCACAAATCCATCGCCACTTTTGCCCACATAACCACAGTGATTGCACTTCAAAAGTAATTAATTGGCTGTGAAACACTTTGGGACATCCTGAGGACATGGAAGGTGCTATAGAATGCATGTTCTTTCTCTTAAAGCAGCTATGTATTTACTGTTCCAGAGAGGCAAACACACACAGAGTGGAATCTGACCACCGGATTTCACCCCTCCCCCCCATTCTGTCAAACCCAGGTTCTTTCTTTACAATGCATCAGGAACGGCACTCATAACCACGATGCTAAATTCCTGCACCTCCATCCCAATGTTGCTAAACTCCTGGATCCTCACTCATATTCTGCCAGACCCCAGTCCATCTCCCCAGTGGTATCAAAGCAGAAGACCTGCCATCTCCAGTACAGCTAAACTCCAGGTACCATGAACCTGAGACATCTTGCTGTATATACTCCATGTTTACCAAGGTAAAGGGTAAAAATAGGTACAGGAATATATATAGCAATGGCCACAGTGTTAACAGTCGCTCACTGGTAGCACTCTTGCCTCTGAGTCAGAAGGTTGTGGGTTCAGAACCGCTCCAGAATCTAGGCTGACACTTCAGTGCAGTACTAAGGGGGCGCTGCACTGTCGGAGTTACTGTCTTCAGGATGAGACATTAAACTGAGGCCCCGTCTACTCTCTCAGGTGAATGTAAAAGATCCCATGGCACTATTTCGAAGAAGAGCAGGGGAGTTCTCCTGGTGTGCTGGCCAATATTTATCCCTCAACCAAAACCACTAAAACAGATTATCTGGTCATTATCACGGTACTGTTTGTGGGAGCTTGCTGTGTGCAAATTGGCTGCCACATTTCCCACATTACATCAGCTACTGCACTTCAAAACTACTTCATTGGCTGTAAAGCGCTTTGAGATGGTGTGAGGTCATGAAAGGCGCTATATAAATGCAAATCTTTCTTCTTTCACTCATTTAAATTTTTTACAGAATAATGGAAATAGTTGTGGAATTTAATCCCCAAAGCAAGGGTAAAAATCCCAAAATATCAAGTAATAAAAACAGAATTTGGCTTCTTCAGTCACTGTAAATCAATGGCCCTGGTAATACATTGTGCATTATTTGGGACATCACCCCTATTGTTATAAAACAGCATATATTTCCAACTTGCTGTGAGCGATGCTAGCAAAGATCTGCTGGCTTATTAAAAAAATTAGAATGCACTACATAGATGCTACCTCAGCAGTGGAAGGCACAGCATGAGGCTTTCAGCACTGTATAAATCATAGAATCCTCTCAGCACATTGCTGCACATGGGTCTTTTTATCTCCTGTCATCAAATTATTCTCACTGTTACAGCCTGACCTAGTAGCTGCTACCTCTGTACATTGTCTGCGTAAAAGTATTAATAGTTTGCATAAATATATCTATCTGACTTTTGTTTTCTTTAAATTGCTGTATAATCTGCTGCCCACATCCTAACTCGCATCAAGTCCCGTTCACCCATCACCCCTGTGCTCACTGACCTACACTGGCTCCTGGTCCAGCAACCCCTCGATTTTAAAATTCTCATCCTTGTTTTCAAATCCCTCCATGGCCTCACCCCTCCCTATCTCCGTAACCTCCTCCAGCCCTACAACCCTCCGAGATCTCTGTGCTCCTCCAATTCTGGCCTCTTGCGCATCCCTGATTTCCTTCGCTCCACCGTTGGCGGCTGTGCCTTCAGCTGCGTAGACCCTAAGCTCTGGAATTCCCTCCCTAAACCTCTCCGCCTCTCTACCTCGCCCTCCTCCTTCAAGTTGCTCCTTAACACCTATCTCTTTGACCAAACTTTTGGTCACCTGTCCTAATTTCTCTTTATGTGTCTCAGTGTCGATTTTTGTCTGATAATGCTCCTGTGAAGCATCTAGGGGCGTTTTACTACATTAAAAGCATTATATCAATGCAAGTTGTTGTTGTAATCATGAGTGGCTAAATGTAACTGTTTAATCAGAAGTGAGCAGTGTGAGATGGGTCTACATGCTCCTCACATGCTTACAATTTTTACAAATGTATTTCAAGAAAGTAAGTGCTTTTTTTTTCAAAATCTAGTGTACTTAATGTCGATACAATCTTCTGACAAAATATGGGCCGTTATCACTCCCTTCTGATTATTCTTACACCCCATCTTTTTTTATTTAGCATTTTGATTGTTCATTGTTTTAATTTTTGTATATTATATTTTGGAAGAAAAATAGGCAGCAAATATACTCCATGAATTATGTCGAAATACCTAAGTGTGAAGCTGAAAGGCATCGTGAGCTGTAATGTGCATTTGCTCTTCCCAATAGAAAAGAGTTTGTTTGACAGATCTCATGGGCAGCAATGCTAGCTTGTGCAGTCACTTGGAGGTTCACTCTGCGACCTACATTTATTTTTGTGGGATTCTCTCTCTGGAGAGCTCTTAACATGGGGCAAATCCTAGGCTTGAGATTTTCAGTTATGAGTCAGTTTCACTCCCAAGGAATCACCTCACACCAAAGTCATAGAATGTAGCATTAGTATAAATATATTAATACTTACAAACAAAAAGCAAAATACTGCAGTTGTTGGAATCTAAAAACAAAAATAGAAAAAGCTGGAAGTACTCAGCAGGTCAGGCAACATCTGTGGAGAAACAGAAGGCAATCAGTCAACATTTCAGGTCTAAGACCTTTCCTCAGGACTCTGGAGAAAGGGTCTTAGAGCAGAAATGTTGGCTGACTGACTTCTGTTTCTCCACAGATACTGCCTGACCTATTAATATTTATATATTCTCTCACACTTTTTTTTCCCTTTCTTTCCTCACCTTTTTCTATTATTTTTTTTTTAAAGATTGTGTTCACAGCCCTCCTGGGTACTGCTTTCTATTTGTGTGACTAGAGAGTGAAAGGAAGAGAATAGTGTGGAGGCAGGACTATGCCAACATTATATTTTTAATGCAGGGTTTTCACCAGCGCTATAAGTCCTATCATTTTAATAGAGGGTTTTCACTTTTATTACAAATGCTGGCATAGTCCCACCTCCATGGTATTCTATCGCTTTCTTCTACTCTCCAGCACAAGTAAGCAGCAAAGCCAGAATTTACTTGCCATACTTTTGTACCATATCCAAACATGGATCATCCAATCTCCCGCCTCCAAAAAAAATGGCATAATACTATGGCAACAAGACAACCTACAGAAGTAGTCTTGTTCCAGACAGTACACAGGAATGTCAGCCTTATGGACAGTGGCAACCTTGGACTAAAACTTATGGTCAGTTTTAGCCCGGAGAGATATCCACAATATCTTCTCCCCACATCTTCCAAATACAAGCCAGAAGTTCTGCCTTCACTTTCAAATTGAGAGTCAGCAGGATGTTCCCAGATAAGGACTAGCCCACAACTAGTGACATGCTGGGTTAGCAGAGGATGATGCCACATTTAGAAAGCTTATATGCCAACTCATGTGTAATAACATCAAAGTCCTTAAGCTAGAAGACTATACAGAGGTCCCCAGTGTTAACCAGACTCGTAGGTCCTGACATTTTAACACTACTGTCAATCCATTTAAAAGGATTAAAAACATTATCTATGTTCAAGGTATATCTAGGTTTGCTGTCCTTGGATGGGGATGGACGTAATTAATTTCATGACTTGGATTTACATCAGAACCAAATTCTTTGGTTTCAAGACAACTTGAACATAGATGATCACAGTATTGACCCCAAGCATGTTAGGCAAACCTAAACCCAAGGTCACAAATGGCATCCTCTGTGACTGTGACCGTGGTGCACTATCCCTCCTCATCCTTATCTGAAGCTATTAACATGTTCAACCACAACATCCTCCTCTAAGGCCCCTTCACCATTGTCCAGCTGATTGGGACTGGACTTGCTTGGTTCCACATTTACCTATCCAATTGTAGCCCGAGTATCCCCAACAATGGCTTCTCTTCCCACCCCTGCACAGTGACCTCTGGAGTCCTTCAAGGATCCATACATGGCCCCCCTCCTCTTCCTCATCTATGTGATATCCCTTGGTGACATTATCCAAAGGCATGGAGTTAGGTTCCACATGTACCCAGATGATACCTAGCATTGTTTCTCCACTACCTCTTGTGTTGTCAATCTGCTTCTCCAACATCCAGTGCTGGATGAGCCACAATTTCCTCCAGTTAAACATTGGGAAGACTAAAACCATTGTCTTTGGCCCCAACCACAAACTCTGTACTCTCGCCACCAATTCCGTCCCCTCCCTGTCTCAGATTGAACCAAACTGTTTGCAACCCAAGCATCCTATTTGATCCCGAGTTGGGCTTCCAATGCAATGTCCTCTCCATCATGAAGACTGCCTACTTTCTCTTCCAGAACATCACCTGCCTCTGCTCCTGCCTCAGCACATCCACTGCCAAAACCCTCATCCACATCTTTATCACACATCAAGGCTTAACTACTCCTATGTTCCATAAACTTCAGCTCATCCAAAATACTGCTGCTCCCATATCACATTAATTCCCACTCACTCATCATTGCTGTTCTCGCTGACCTAGATTGGCACCCGGTCCCCCAACTTCTCAAATTTAAAATTATCATCTTCATGTTCAAACCTCCATGACGTTGCTCCTATCTCTGTAACCTCCAGTCCAACCAACCCTCTGAGAATATCTGCATTCCTCCAACTCTGGCCTCTTATGCATCCCCATTCCCTTAACCCCATCTTTGTGTCTATACCTTCAGCAATGTAGGCTCTATGCTCTGGAATTCCCTCCCTAAATCTCTCCACCTCCCTTAAGGCCATCTTTAAAAGCTACCCCTTTGACCAAGCTTTCAGTTACCCCATCTAATATCTCCTTCTTTGGATCGGTGTCCATTTTTGTCTGATTATATTTATGTGAAGCGTTGGGCAACATTGTTCAATGTTGAAAGCACTATATAATTGCAAGTTGTTGTTGTTATTGACATTACATTTTAACAAAGAGACTAAGTACTGCTAACATAGGAACTATAAGCAGAAATTAATACTGAGTTTTGAGGTACTTCAAAGAAACTTTTGTTCTCCTTTAGGCCACATTTTCTCCATGTAGAAAGTGCTTCTTGTCCATAGATTGATACCCGTAATAAAGTGACAAATCACAGCATTAATTTGGCTTTGCACTTCTATTTTGTTAGTATTCTAATCCCTCTGTTTTCCAGTCCACAAACATTGTGCTTTGTTAAAAAATGCATTCTATTACAAACTGCATAGCAGAAAAGAGTGAGAAAGAATAAAACAGGCTCACATTTATGCCCTCCTTTATAATAGCTACATCTCCTTAGGCATTATTTCAAATGTTATCACAGATTGTGCAATGGTGTAGTTTGACACTTTTTATTTTGCGAGACCTAGAGGAGGAGGCAATTGCAGTTCTGGGCCATGAGAGATGATTTGGTTTTCTTTGTGGATTTGACACGAGAGGATGAATCACCTGTGGGAAAGCAGCACCTGGTGTGTGATTTATTAGTTCTGTTTTTCAAGTATGTACTGACTTGCCCCGTGATTGGTGGAATGTCAAGTGTTTCTTTGAATATGTCAGAAATGCAGGGAAATTTCACAGGTCACAAAGTTGTGAGTCAACAGGAGGCAGCAGAGACATTAGGTGTTAAGTCAGTGACAAGAATTTTGTTTAAAAATTGAGAAACCTAGGCCAAGGCCCACATTACACGATACCAACAAAGTTGAGAAGAGTAAGAAGGAAGTCAAGGTCACCTGGGCTTTCTGATCGATGGAAACCATTGAAATGAATGGGTTATGTTAACATTATGATTGGAAAACCTATGCCATTAAGTCAAATTGTAGGGATTAGGTGATACCAAGTTTGGGTTTTAATAAAACCCAGTTTTATGTAAACCTTAGAGTGGTTAGTCTAGTAGTGTATGTTTGTGTGTGTGAGAGAGAGCATGTGGTTTTTTTTTACTGGTAGAACTTGGATTTCAGAGGACTAGAAACACTAAAAGCTCCACAGCACAGATATAGTTCTTCAAACCCTGAACAGTACCAGGATCACATAAAGAGCATAAAACACACATGAAACATAAGGTTATAAAAATGGCACATTTATTGCTACAGAACTGTCATGTACATGACTGCTTGGAATAACTACTGATGATAAACAGGTAATGGCCTACATCGAGCTGGCCTTTGAATACTCCAGCAAACAATCTGTTCGGACATTTCTACAAATCTGAAAAACACCAAAAAAACATGAAAAGTTGAGGCACTCGAGCCACACAAATGGGAAAAAGGTGAAATAGGTTTTTTTTTTCACTGCTGCAGGTATGTGTAGTCGCGACATCATGCGACTTACAACTAAAACGCTACCGTACAGTTCATCTCAGTAACACATGGTAAAATAACATCTTTTAAATAGTAAAATAAAGTAACAAACTTTTACTCAGAATGATTCCAAAAATCTACAAAGAGAAATATTCAGAATCCGAGAATTTTTTTTCAAGATCCATGGTATAAAAGGATTGCTCCTGCGAAAAATAAGCCAAATATATTTTTTTTCTTTAAATTTAGCTTTTATAGGGTGTACTACAGTCTATTTCATAGCAAAAAGAGCACTAGACAAAAGAAGCTTTATAACAAAAAGCCAGGCACTGATACATGGTAATTCTCTGCTTTTCTCTTCACTTAATTGCATCACAAGTACAAGAATGAAAAAGGCCACAGTTCATATTCTCACCATTACATATGTCTATAATACTTGAAATGAGCATGGTAAACCAGCACTGCACAAGATGAATAAGAGTCCATGAGAAAAATGTCTGTAAAAGTGGGCTCATAAAAGCCTTGGTGCCCCATTGTATTGGAATTACGTCTCCTTTTTTAAAAATTTTATCTAGATATTTTTTCCAGTCAGCTATAATTGGCTAATGTTTGTGCTTGTTCATACCAAATGCTAAATCATTTCTGGAGAGTGTTCACTTCTGTCATTTAAAAAAAAAACATTTGCTTGCCTGATACAAAAAAACAAGTTAACAAAGGAAAAAAAAGAAAAACAAAACAAAATTTAAAAAAAAAATCGGAAGACTGGATAAATTTACAAATTGCATCACTGGTTCAATTGACAGTTTATAGGCGTTAGTGTTAATTACAGCTACATTGAAGACAATGGGTAATGATGGGTGAGCAGTTTGATTCAGTTTCTGAACTGATATAGACAGGGAAGTGGATCCATTAAGAACCTAAAAGTGGTAAGGTCTTGAATTTGTACACACTTATCAGTAGGTTAGCTTCACTGTTTGCTAACCTACTGGTTTAGTTCACTTATAGCATGATGATACACTGACATCTTTATAACAATTAAAATGTTACAACTCTTTTGCACATGCCTAACCAAATAATGCCTCAGATGATAGCACATGGAATGCATGCCCAACTAAATCAACAAAAGAATTGCATATGCTCGGTCACGAGTCAGCAAAATCATTTTTGTGTCACCTGCTCAAACAAAAATGTCCCTAAACAATTGCTTTGTCTATTAAACTCCTTTATATTGTCACTCATTATCAGTGATGCCACAATATCTTTGCAGCAGTATGTTTTTAGAGCTCATTCTATTCAAGATCACAAACAATCAAAGGAAAGAGATTCACTATCCTTCCCTGAACTAAATTTGAAAGTTGGACCTCTGGATGCAAACAGTACTCCCTTAAACATATGCTCAATGTAAGCTACACCATCTTTTTAAATTCTGGCTTAACCTCCCCCAATTTATTATTACTCTTTATCTCAAGACTAACGGAATGTTGTTACAGTGTAGTTAGTAAGAATATATACTTAAAGGAAGTTTCTATTTGCCTGACCATTTTAGATACACAAAGCAGCTCAGCTGATGTCATATAAAATTACTATACCCATCAATACATGACTACATGCGTCGTTGTATGTCTTTAGCCACTTTGTTCCTGTCAGATTCATCTTTAAATGATGAGAATCCATTTGGAATTTGAAATAATCACCCCATTACCTCCTCTACTTAAAATGTAAACTACACCAACTCCGATCATCTTTGACACCTGATGCTGTCAAGAGATGAAAGCAGAAACCTACTAGAAGACGACTTCTTCAATCTAGAGATGTTATCTTATTATCAGGAGTCCATACCATTTAGAATGTGAAAATTGCTGAGGGGTTAATCATTGTGACTACAGGCCGAATCAGGTCTCAACTGGTTCGCTATACTCAGCGTTGTTGCATCTTTCACCTACACCTGACTGCAGATAGACAGACGTCCGGGCTTTGTAGGCACATCACGCTTACCTTACATTGTTTAATTGTGCAGTTCTTCACACTATAGCAGTTAGCCCTTAACTAGTCAACTTCCATTCATTTGTACCCAATGTACTTTAGGAACATGGGAAGGAACATAGTTGGCCATTCAGCCTCTTGAACCTGTTCTGCCATTCAATTAGATCATGGTTGATCTGTACCTTAACTCCATTTACCTGCCTTGGTTCCATACCCCTTAATACCCTTACCTAACAAAAATCTATCAATCTCAGTTTTTTTACTATTATTCTTCTTGAGTAAACAGTGGCTAAAAGAGTAACAACATTTCAGTCCCCGCTAAAAGATTAGATTATTGTCGTCTTCAATTGATGTTGGCTTGTCTGAGGCACTGTGCTCTTTCTATATATAAAGCACATTAGGAGGAGTACATTAGAAAGTAACGCATTTCAGCTTTATTTCAGTCAACTGATTTTGTTCCTTTCTAATTCATAGCTTTAAAAAGAAATCAAGAGTTTACCTGATCCACATCCATGTATTTAAAAGTTTCATAAACTGCCCATCAAAGTACTGAAACCCTGTACACTCACAAATGTAATCATTATCAACAATATTCCAACAAACAGCACAAAGAATGATTTAGATAAAACATTTAGTAGGCAATAAATTGCAAATACCTTATTTTGTTCCATTTTTGAAATAAGTTTCCAGAAATATATTGTGTGCTTGTAAAATTCCTTGACAATGCTACTTGAAATTTTACTATCTCATTTAAACTTGAGACATTTTTTAAACCACAGGGATTCCATTGTTTTTCTTTTTAAAAGCAAAAACCTCATGACATATTCAAAAAACACAAAATGACTTTTAAGTCTACATGTAAAAATATAACTTTTAGCTGTTACACAAAGAATTTAAACACAGCTGCAAAATTTGCCTGTTGCTGCATATAATACACACATTTTTGCAATTTTTTTTAAAGTGATGGTTAATTACCAACAGGGAGAGGAGATGGAAACATTTTCTCTTCCTTTTTTATTTGCCTTTTTACACCAAGGCATGACTTTCTTTTGAAACTCCACTTGGGGTAGAGGCCATATTACTGGCAGGAATGTTTCAAGTCTACACAAAGTGTAGGAAATACAGGCTCCCAATAGTTCGGTAAGCGTTACACTAAGAGAATTTTCAGGCCACGCACATACACTAAAATTCCAGTGCTGTTGTTTTAAAAAAAAAAGATATTTTAAGAGCATAAACCACCTCCCCCCGCCCTCCAAACTAGTGTATGTGCTCTCTGCACAAGAATGTAAACAACAAAAAAAACAGATTACCAATAATGACATTTTTTTCCCCAACTCCCACATTAATGCTTACTTTCATCAGGTTTAATATAACAAAATCTATATTATGAATATTTGTGGGATTTTTTTAAAAACTATGTACAATATATGAAACCCCTTTTATGTTGATAGTCGCTATGATTTTTCCAAGCTTCACCTCATGCATAAACTAATGCTGGTCAGCGTTCTTCACAAATAATGCACACTTTCTCGTTCGTTATTGCTAAGTTCTTTAAAGAAACACTAGAAAACTAACAAGTTCTTCGAAGCCTCTTTATTTTCTGCTCAGACTTCTAGACCTTGCTGCTCTTGTCAATGTCGCAAGCTGCATGTCCACTATCGATAATCATCGCTACTTTTTTGTCTCTAATCTACTACAGTACTTTTTTTTGGAAAAAAAAGAAAACAAAGAGAATCTTAAATAGTAACCGCTTTAAAATATTTTAGCAGGCAGTGTTGCTATAATTGCTTTCGGCGCTGATCGATGAAATGGTTACATTTTAATCCTTTGTGTTGCGGACAGTTTCATTTCCCTCAGCACTTGGTGCATGGAAATGTGCCTCGTTTCTGGGCTAGGCGCAATGCCAAATTCAAGCATTCCATGATAAGTTTTTTTCAGCACATTCAGATTTCCATGCGGTATGTGCAGTGGGTAGCAAAAGAGTGTTCTAATGTCTGGCTGTTTTTGACTATAAGATTTATATGTGATTTACAGTGGCCTGAGCTCTCTCCCAGGTACCCGATACAGTAGAATCTGGATAAGCGCATACCTGAGCCAAGGGTTAAAATGCCCCATGTTTCATTCCCATCCACTCCCATGATGTAGAAGTTCTGATCCAAGGGTAATGTTTGTTGGCAAACGTGTTATGCGTTCATCGGGATTCAACTGCATTTAATTTCTTTAATTATGATCTGATAAATGGAACATGCTTTCAATGGCTGTTGATACCACGATCAATACCACAACAATCTCTACATTCTTTGACTTTAACCCTTTGAGCACAGAAAGACGTTTTGCAGCTTTCAAAATACAAACTTTTCTTTTGTGTGAGAACTGAAAATATAATTTTCCGTAACTTTCTAACGGCATAATGGGGAAATTTGGAAGAAGAAATATATAAAGGCGCAGTACCCTACTGGAAAAGTAGGTTGGTGCATTAACAACAGACTGTGCATTGGATTTACAGACTGTGAGATGCTGATTGTAGTCTTGTTCATTGGGAAAAGAGCGGGTTAAGCAACTCCTTCCACAGAGGGAGCGGACTAATAGGTGAGTCACCCCACTTTTGATTTTGAACCACTCAAAATGATCGCTTATAAATCAGCATTGGCAGAGGCCTGGGAGCAAGTCACCTGCATGCCAACTTGGCACAAGGAATGCAACATTGTGTGCATTGGAAGAGAAGGCAAAATTAATGGGGAACTAAAAACAAACAGGGAATGCAACGACTCTGAGGATATCTCTCAACGCACTTTAAGTCTGGGATAAAGCTGTCGGATTTTAATGGAGAAATGTTACTGCAGTGCTCAAAGGGTTAAAGAGACCTGTTTCAGGAAAAATCTAAGGTGTCTTGCCTAGTTCCCCATAGATACACTATTTGATGGAAAATAAGACTCCTTCCAACTAACAGTAGACTGGCTATAATGCCAGGCTCGTGCAGCTGGCATTTACTGAATATGTGTGCTGGTACTGATCTTTGTACCAGCAGTCTAGATAGATCATAACTTCAAAGCCACTAATGAACCTGTACCAACCTAGCGAGGGACGGGGGTCTAGGTACAAGTTTACTATATGGTTCCCAAACCTCTAAAATCCAGTCAGTTCGGAACTTGGATCACTAAGTTGTAATCTTTTACCAAGTCTGGACCCAGACAGGGAACCGTGCTGGGTGAGATCTGGTTTGGACTCTGACATTTCTGCTGATGAAAATCTTAATAACGAATTACTCCTCATCACAAGACCTGTTTAAGGTCATTCTGGAGCAGCCCTAAATGATTCAATTCCCGAGTCAGTACTAAAATCTGTCCACCAGGAGGACGACAGATAGAAGTTTACTGTAAATTGTGCTGGCTCCTAGAATTCCCAACCAGCACAGAACTGAACTTAGACTAGGAACCATTGGAAGGGGTAAATTACACCTTCAGCATCGTTCCAGTTCAGTCACAGAGATTCTAACTATTTCCTGGTTCAAAATGAACAGATTTGAATCAACAGGGACTGAATTTTTAAAAAAATTGTCTAGATTTATCACTTTTTTTATATAACATCCTCACAGAGAAAATGCAACTTGTGCAACAACTGTGCACTGAGATGGTCAGCATGTGTGCGTAAGTGTGCAGCTCTTGTTTGTTTTAAACAAGCACATTTGCTTTAATAACCTAACTTTCTTTATACGTAGAAGTAAGCTGCTACTTCACGTTACATTGCATAAATATGTCTGCAGTAAACCTGCCTAAAGCACTTGTTTTCACTACTCCTGACATGCATAGAACTAAGCTGACTCTTCAGATTGATCGTAGGGAAACCTCTGCGCAGAGCTATATTATCATCCAGGTTTAGTACAAATGCTTAAAAACCTATATGGAAAGCTTCTGTAACCAGAACACTTACAATAAATCAAAGGTTGGATTGCAGGCTTTCTTCTGTTCCTCATCCAGGAGCATAAGTCACACCAGTCACATGGAGTAGAAATTTTAAAAACTATTATTATATACACACACCACACACATACAGTATTAGATATCATGGTAAAAATGGAACGCAAATGGATAATTCTGACGTTATAATATTTTGTATCTATTATAGTGAAAACCTCCATTTACAGTTACTTTAGGGTTTCCATATACTTATCCATAACTGACTGTTATGATGTCTCGTTCTCCACTTCCTATGTTTTCGCCCCTACTCACCTAAAGGTCAACTCAATTCTGGGTCACAGTTTGATGGGCACTGGCTACCTCACTGAAGCGGTGAGCCCAGGTAGTGAATTTCAGCAACCCATTCTATCATGAAGGGGATCGCAGTCAAATCTAACATCCACACATGTGGATTTTCCAGCACAGTTCACTGGCTAGTGATTGGGGGTGGGAATCCTGGTTGATTTTTCCCTCCTCCAGTCTAGGAGCACAAAGGCCAATTGTAGCACCCATACCATCGCCCTAGTTGAGATCAGCTAACTGAGCAAAGACCACAGATTGAGCCTGGGGACATTCTTGGTCTCAGTTCCACAAAGCAGTGCCATTACCCACTGAGCTATTGAGGGAAGCTTCCACTTACTACCTTATCCCTAGAGACAGTGATCTGCCCGGCTCCAAAAGGAACCAATTTAATTTAGTAACGGTGCCACCATCATGAATTTTGTATCCCAAACTACTCATTTTTGTTAGGTTCCACACAGTAGCCATGATGACTACAGCCATAATATCACATTTGAATACAGAAAGTTTTCATGTTGATACTATATTTTAGTTTCCAATATAAACAAGTCTTTCTAAAAGGCAGAGGGTGTGACCTATTTTCCATCAAATACTATATAACTGCAGGAAAATGAAAGGAATTAAAAATCACAAAAAAAAACACAGGCATCGCAATATAGATACGGATTACATTACCAACAGGCCCATTATTCCATCCGTTACTCCCATGCAGACAAAGGAATGGCTAAGCAGTCATCACCTAAGTTACCATTAGGACAGTTGCTGGTTTTTGTGAATACTGGATGTAGACGGGCAGCAAAGCTTCACTCTCTCCAGAGAACAAACACTAGCTGACTAGAACACCAACAAAACAAAATAATGTTAAACTGTATTTTTTTTCCTTTTTTTTTATCAGAAGTACACTTTTCATTATTGCAAGGTTACGATTTCAAATAAATATTTTTTTCAACCTACAAATTGATTTTTTTTTAATTTTATTTTTTTACAGAAGTTCAGGCACAAATGCATTTTCCACAGTGTGGAGAAGATTGCCATTCAGTCTCTAGGCTGTACATTAACAGCTTGCAACATACTGCTCAACATTCTGAATGATATGTTTAGAGTTTGTCCCCCAAGTCGTACTTTGCTTGTTGGGAATGCAGTATTCTCTTTTTCCTCGCTCTTTCTCTCTCTCGTCTGTGATTCATTTTCGTGACTGCTTTTAATGTGTCTCCATTTTACAAAAAAAGGGGATTGGGCAGAGTGTTTACATTGTTGTAAGATAATACAGTTATCAAGGAAGTGGTCTCTCACTTATTTTTGTTGATCTGGCACCATGGGCCTATAAAAAGAAGAAAAAAAGGTTAATCAATGATATGTATATACTTCATTTTATTCCCTACTTCATTTTGCCTCTTACCTGAAGGTGGTGACTCAAAATTCTCTGGTCCTTGCCCAATTATCCATTCTTCACGTGTGAACCTGGAAGTGAGTGTTGGCAAACTTTATGACTTGGGTGGGCATCGTTGCTGAGCCCCATCCTATCCTAGCTCAATGTCCATACATGGACTTTCCACCAAGGGAAGAGGACTGTCAGTGGACAGCAATCAGTAAGAACTGTGGTTATTATTTCCCCTCTGTAGCCTAAGGCTAACTGTAACAGACCCGTTTACAGACTAGTTCAGTACAAACCATGGACCCCACTGCACTCTATATTTTCCTTCTCTCATAGTGCTATACACATTACATAGGTGTTAAGCTAACTGGTCTATAGTTCCCTGAACTTGTTCTATCTCCCTTTTTAAATATAGGTATAAATTTAGCTGTCCGCCAGTCCTCTGACACTATTCCCTTTTCTAATGAATTTTATATATCTGTAATAGTGCCTCTGCTATCTCTTCCCTAGGTTCTTTTAATATGCGTGGATGCAATCCATCCGGACCAGTTAGATTAGTTTTAATATGCGTGGATGCAATCCATCCGGACCAGTTAGATTAGTTTATCAATTATCTCCCCCCTTTCTATCTGAAATGTTTTTACAATTTTTTTGATTTCTTCTAATGTCATGTCAACCATGTTACTCTCCCTGATAAATTCTGTGGCAAAGTAATTATTTAATATTTAATGTTTTTATATGTTTTTTGATCTCTTCTTCTAATATCATGTCCATTTTGTTAGTCTCTCTGGCACAGTAATTGTTCAACATTTCTGCAATTTCGCTGTGTTACCTGAGAGTTTATCTTGTGCATCCCTTATTGGCCCTATCTCTATTCTGACTTTTCTTTTGTTATTTATGTGTCTGTACAATACTTTACTATTTCTTTTTATTTCTTTGATAATTTATTTTCGTAGTTCCTCTTTGCCTTCCTAATTGTTTTTTTTTACTTCTTTCCTAACCTCCTCATATTCACATTCGTCATCCTCCCCTTTATTGTCTATGTACTTAGAGTATGCCTTTTTCTTGAGTTTCAATTTTGACCATATGTCTTTATTCATTCATGGTATTTCATTATTGGCTAGTTTGTTCTTGTTTTTTAATGGAATATATTTTGCCTGGACTTTATTGATCATAGAATCATAGAAAGGTTACAGCACGGAAGGAGGCCATTCGGCCCATGGAGTCCATGCCGGCTCTATGCAAGAGCAATCAAGCTTGTCCCACTCCCTCGCCCTATCCCCGTAGCCCTGCAATTTTTTTCCTTTCAAGTACTTATCCAGTTCCTTTTTGAAGGCCATGATTGAATCTGCCTCCACCACTCCCTCAGGCAGTGCATTCCAGATCATAACCACTCGCTGTGTAAAAAAGTTTTTCCTCATGTCACCTTTGATTCTTTTGCCAATCACCTTAAATCTATATCCTTTGGTTCTTGACCCTTCTGCCAATGGGAACAGTTTCTCTCTATCTACTCTGTCTGACCCTTCGTGATTTTGAATACCTCTATCAAATCTCCTTTCAACCTTCTCTGTTCCAAAGAGGACAACCCCAGCTTCTCCAGTCTATCCACGTAACTAAAGTCCCTCATCCCTGGAATCATTCTAGTAAATCTCTTCTGCACCCTCTCTAAGACCTTCACATCTTTCCTAAAGTGCGGTGCCCAGAACTGGACACAATACTCCAGTTGTGGTTGAACCAGTGTTTTATAAAGGTTCATCATGGCTTCCTTGCTTTTGTACTCTATATCTCTATTTATAAAGCACAGGATCCCATATGCTTTTTTAACCACTTTCTCAACCTGCCTTGCCACCTTCAATGATTTGTGCACATATACCCCAGAACTCTCTGTTGCTGTTCCCCTTTTAGAATCGTGCCCTTTAATTTATATTGCCTCTCCTCATTCTTCCTATCAAAATGTATCACCTTGCATTTTTTTGCGTTAAATTTCATCTGCCACGTGTCCGCCCATGCCACCAGCCTATCTATATCCTCTTGAAGTCTATCACTATCCTCCTCACTGTTCACTACACTTCCAAGTTTTGTATCATCTGCAAATTTTGAAATTGTGCCCTGTACACCCAAGTCATTAATATATATCAGAAAAGCAGTGGGCCTAGTACCGACCCCTGGGGAACACCACTGTACACCTCCCTCCAATCCGAAAAACAACCGTTCATCACTACTCTCTGTTTCCTGTTACTTAGCCAATTTTGTATCCATGCCGCTACTGCCCCTTTTATTCCATGGGCTTCAATTTATAATGCGGCACTTTATCAAATGTCTTTTGAAAGTCCATATACACCACATCAACTGCATTGCCCTCATCTACCCTCTTTGCTACCCCATCAAAAAATTCTATCAAGTTAGTTAAACACGATTTGCCTTTAACAAATCTGAGCTGGCTTTCCCTAATCAATCCACACTTGTCCAAGTGACTGCTAATTATGTCCCGGATTATCGTTTCTAAAAGTTTCCCCACCAGCGAGGTTAAACTGACTGGCCTATAGTTGCTGGGTTTATCCTTACACCCTTTTTTGAACAATGGTGTAACATTTGCAATTCTCCAGTCCCCTGGCACCACCCCTGTATCTAAGGATATTTGGAAGATTGTGGCCAGTACCTCCACAATTTCCACCCGTACTTCCCTCAGCAACCTAGGGTGCATCCCATCCAGACCGGGTGACTTTTCTACTTTAAGTACAGCTAGCCTTTCTAGTACCTCTTCTTTATCAATTTTTAGCCTATCCAGTATCTCAACTACATCTTCCTTTACTGAGACTCTGGCAGCATCTTCTGCCTTAGCAAAGACCGATGCAAAGTACTCATTTAGTACCTCGGCCATTCCCTCTGCCTCCATGAGCAGATCTGCTTTTTGGTGTCCAATCAGCCCCACCCCTCCCCTTACAACCCATTTACTGTTTACATGCCTAAAGAAGACCTTTGGATTCCCTTTTCTGTTGGCCACCAGTCTATTCTCATACTCTCTCTTTGCCCCTTTTATTTCCTTTTTCATTTCCACTCTGAACTTTCTATATTCAGCCTGGTTCTCACTTGTGTTATCAACGTGACATCTGTACTACACCCCTTTTTTCTGCTTCATCTTACTCTCTATCTCTTTTGTCATCCAGAGAGCTCTGGCTTTAGTTGCCCTACCTTTCTCCCTCGTGGGAATGTACCTAGACTGTACCCGAACCATCTCCTCTTTAAAGGCTGCCCATTGTTCAATTACAGTTTTGCCTGCCAATCTTTGATTCCAATTTACCCAATCATCGTTTTAAATATTTCCCACTGCTGTTCAATCTCTTTGTTTGCCAATATTATTTTTCAGTTTATTTTCCCTAGTTCCATTCTCATGCCCTCAAAATCATTTTTTCCCCAATCTATTACTTTGTCTTACTTATGTCCTTCTCGATCTTTATCTTAAACCTTATTATGTTGTGATTGCTATTACCTGGATGTTCCCCAGGCTTATTTCTTGTATTTGTTCTGGTTCATTTCCAATTACTAGATCCAGTGATTCCTTTCTGGTTGGGCTTCTTACATACTGGGTAAGAAAGGAGTCCTGAACACAAGGTAAAAACACCATTCCCTTTTCCCCAACTCTTTTTGCCAGTTTATTTATGGACAGTTGAAATCTCCTATGAGTCCTTTACTCATGTTATTGATTTGCTTACATATTTCTTTCTTCATCTCCCACTATTAGCATGATCGATCCCATCGTATCTTTTATCTCAACCCATATAGATTCTGTTTCTATCTTTCTGTTAGTTATGTCTCTTTTTTCTACTGTTATCTTTAATTAGTACAGCTACTCCATTCCCTTCTTCCTTCCCTATCCTTTATAAATATGGTATAACGTGCAATATTTAATTGCCAGTCCTGCTCTTCATGTAGCCAGGTTTCAGTTATACCTTCTATATCTGGTTCCTTGCTACGAATTATTGCCTCCAGTTCCCCTGTTTTATTTCAGATGCTATGCACATTGCTGAACTGGCAATTTAATTTGTTTTTATTAGTCGCTCCTCTCACTTTATTTTTTAACTGTGTCTCAACTATATAGTTCATTGTTCTATGTGGATCATCATTTATTTTTACTCTTTAGATTCTTCTTCATCACCAAGAGGACAGCAAGTGACCTGTTTCCGTTCCTCTCAAACCAGCTATTCATGGGATAAGACTAGGTGGCTCATATGGTTAACAACACCAGTGCAGACATGATGAGCCAAATGGCCTGTTTCTGTAATATTATATGATTCAAAAGTGTACAGGAGTGGCCTGGAGACAGTAGCTTGCTCTTCCATTTCTCACTCCTTTCTTCCTGTGGAAAGCACCTCACTTCTGCTCTGCAATTTTCCCAGTGATGACTAAGACTTGAACCTTTTTGTGTTTGGACAAATCTGTGCTTCCACTACCTGGCATAATGTGTTACTGCACCACTATTCTGTGAAACCACACTACTGACTTAAACAACATTTGAACACAGAATTGACTTCCAATCATCTGCTGTGGGCTGTACTTTACCACTGTTCCACCATAACGGAGTATTTCTTATTCTGTTCTACACTGGTGACTAATATGTTTCAATCTATCACAAAATAAAACAGAGGTGGATGGACTGCTGTGTGAGGTCATAAAAAGATTAGTGCTAAGGCCCCAGTTGTAATCATTGGCAATATTAATCTTCCTGATGTTGATAGCGGGGGCAATCTGTATGTATAAGAGAGTTCATTAAAGTACTTCAAGAATTTTTTTTTAACAACAGGTGAGGAAACCCACAAGGGAGCAGGTAATATTGGTAATATTGGGCCTTGACTACTGAGGATGGAGGAATAAAGTAAGTTGAAGTAAGGGAACATTTGCTCTTTAGTGATCATAAAGTTGTTAATTTTAAGATTGAAATGAAGACAGAATCAAAACTATTAAGAAAGTGGATCCCAAGAGAGCAGACTTTGAGGGGATACAGTGGTATATGAACGTAAGAAAAAAGAAATATCTATTTATAGGGAAGGCCATAGAGGAAAAATTCAAGTGTTTTAACAGGATATTTTGCAGAAACAAGCCCAGCACAAAATTGGAAAGTTAAATCAACATGGATGCAGAGGGAAGTCATGGAAGGCATTAGTGAGAAAGAACGGTTGTATAAAATTCTGAAGTGTACAGGGATGGAACAAAAAATGGGGTCAGACAATTAATTAACAAATCTCCCCACGTATTTTCTGACAGAAGCAAAAGTTGACATTTTACAAAGTAGGAGTATATACTGTGCATTTCTAATCTGTTATAGTTGAGTGAATTTATAATATATTGGCTGCTATCATCCTTTCACAAAGCAGCTGAAGCTAACATAATTTCAATTACCTCTTTTCACATTGGGCCCATATGGTTAGATGTGTCTCCCATATTCGGGTGGACTCCTGCAAGGGAGAGTGGCGGTGGATCTGTTGACACTTTTTCCTCCTCTCTTCTTTTCAGACAAGCTGCTTTAGGGTTCAGGTTCCTCTCTTCAGGAGAAAGAAAATGTTCAAAGTGACCATAATATACTTAAAAAGGAAAAATTTGCAGGGCTACGGGGAAAGAGCAGGGCAGTGGGACTAATTAGGTAGCTCTTTCAGAGAACCAGCATGGTGGGCTGAATGGCCTCCTTCTGTGCTAAATGGTTCTATGATCTGCTCTTTGGATTAATACACAGAGATAGAATTTCCATGGGGATTTCATTATTTCTTCAAGGATTTCCACCAATCTTCTGCCGATGTTAAGACGGGAGATCAGAAGAACCCCTGCAGAAATTCTACCCCCCATCCTGAAGTTTAGTCACTTTAAAAGCTAATCTGTCCAAAGCTCAGCAAAGTTTTCAAGGGTGGGACAATCCATAGTTTTAAAATCTGGGTCTTGAGAAAACCTAAACCCATAAACAAGGCCACTGATTTACGGTCGCTGAATAAGTCAACTTCTATTTTCATTACATGGGACAGTGGGATTTTTAATGGCGTTTTGGAGATTGCATTCTGTGATTCCACCCATTTATAATTAGACCCATTGATTTACAGTGCCCAAATAAGTCAAATTCCACTTAAAATTAGGTGGCTTATAAGATTTTCATTGGTTTTTTTGGAAATCATATTCCGCAAGTTTGTCCATTTTTCTGTGAAATCTGTAAATCGGTGGCCTTGCCCTTCAGATCTGTGGAGCAAACTATCTGTTCAGTGCCACTAGAGGGAGCATTATTTACATGGGTACTCCAGTTTTACAAGTGAGGCAGATTTGTAAAATAACCATGTTTTCTATAATGGCAGTTAGCGGGAAGTGGGGAACACATTGAATATTCTTATCAGAACATCTGACTACATAAAGCCAAATGAAAAACAAATACAATTTACATCATAACTTTAAATGCATTATTCAGGAATGCAATTGCAAAGTGAAATGCATACTACAGGTTTGATTATTATCTCTGCATATTAAAATGCAGTGAACTTTGGGACAAAGACTAAAGGGAAATAAAATAGTTTTGATGTAATTTTTCTTCTTTGAAAGTGTATTTTGTTTAAAATGGAAAAACCCTGGTTACCCTCCAATGTACAACATTTATGTAGGGTTGTATCTTTTTTTGCCTTCACTGGATGCAGTTGGAAAATAATGCAGGTCCCAGTAAAAGAGAAAACAATTAATAAAAAACTAGAAAATTCTTAAAGGAAATTAAATCATAACTAAACTATCAGAAAGGATAAGAATAACTTTGAGTGGTTTCAATGGTTATTCTACTACACTGCTACTGCAGATGGGACACTTGAAGAATTGGAGGATATTTGGTAAATGTACGTGTTAAGAACATGAATGTGAAATGAGAAAATGCCACTGATCCATTGTGCCTACTCCCTCGACAGGCCATGTACAATCAACCTATTGTGGACCCTATCTAATCCATTTGATCTGTTGACGCAAAGGTCCACTAATAGATGTCAGCCTGGGCTCAGTGGTAGCACTTTTGCCTCTGAGTCAGAAGGTCGTGGGTTCAAGTCGTATTCCAGAGATTTGAGCATGTAATTTAGGCTGACACTTCAGTGCAGTACCGCGGACAGTCAAAAGTGCAGTCTTTGGAATGAGATGTTCTGATAAGAATATTTAATGATGTCTGCTCTCTCAGGTGGAAGAAAAAAATACCATGACACTATTCAAATAAGAGCAGGGGAGTTATCCTGGTATCCTGGCCAACATTTATCCCTCAACCAGCATAATTAAAACAGATTATCAGGTCAGTTATCTCATTCCTGTTCGTAGGACCTTGCTGTGTGCATATTGGCTGCCGCATTTGCCTACATTACAATAGTGATTACATTTTAAAAGTACTTAATTGGTTGTGAAGTGCTTGGGGACGTCTTGAGAATGTGAAAGGTGCTTTATAAATGCAAGTTCTTTCTTTCTTTCACTGTAGACATTTCCCTTCAGTCGCAACAGCAGAGGACTTTGTGTCAGTGGAGTATTCAATCATCTCAGTCTGTACCTATTACTATAACCTCTGATGCCACCATTCCTAATCAAATATTGATTCAATTCTTTATTGAACTTTTAAGTTGACTGTTTTTGTTGGGATATCTATATTTAATGTGTTTGGGAAGGAGAAAGTGAAGGGGGAGAATGAGGAGAGTAGATGGGCAACAAGATTCAGCTGAACAGTTCCATATCTCTGCTGACCTCGGACTTGCTGTTCCAGGCTCAAAATAACAGCAACAGCCTGGTGAAGAATCAAGAGCTTTGTCTGTGGCTTGTCACTCTTCAAGTGAAGCTGCACCATACGGCCAAGTTCCTTAAACGCTTCATTAATGTCGCGCACACGCAGACGCTCGCGAGCATTGTTAGCCATTCTTCTTTCTCGCTCTCGCTCAGCCTTCTGCTCAGGAGAAAGATCTTCATCATCGTTATTATGGCTGAGGAAACAAAATAAAGAACATTTTGTATAAATAAGTAGAATATGAAATAAAGATAAACATAGGAACACTCAGCATATACATTATCAGCACTACAATCTAACATCTTCCTTACTTCACATATCCTAAAGTAAAAATCAATATTGTCAAATTGCTTCAGGTTTAAATGTAAATCTATATCAAACAGCCAAACAAAATTATGCATATTTTCAATCTGATTTACTATAAACTATTTCAAAATAACTTAAGAAAACTCAACACAGCTGAACTTTGTATTCCTTGTTCTATACTACATAGATCTGATATGTATTAATGACATGGACTTGGGTGTACAGGGCACAATTTCAAAATTTGCAGATGACACAAAACTTGTAAGTGTAGTAAACAGTAAGGAGGATAGTAATAGACTTCAAGAGGACATAGACAGGCTGGTAGAATGGGTGGATACATGGCAGATGAAATTTAACGCAGAGAAGTGCGAAGTGATACATTTCGGCAGGACAGATTGAGAAAGTGGTTAAAAAAGCATACAGGATGCTGGGCTTTATAAACAGAGGCATAGAATACAAAAGCAAGGAAGTTATGTTGAACTTTTATAAAACACTGGTTTGGCCACAACTGTAGTATTGTGTCCAATTGTGGGCACCGCACTTTAGGAAGGATGTAGAAAAGATTTACTAGAATGGTTCCAGAGATGAGGGACTTCAGTTATGTGGATAGACTGGAGAAGCTGGTTTGTTCTCCTTAGAGCAGAGAAGGTTGAGAGTAGCTTTGATAGAAGTGTTCAAAATCATGAAGGGTTTAGATCAAGTAAATAAAGATAAACTGTTCCCATTGGCGGAAGAGACAAGAACCAGAGGACATAGATTACAGTGATTGGCAAAAGAACCAAAGGCAACATGGGGAAAATATTTTTTTACACAGCGAGTAGTAAGGATCTAGAATGCGCTGCCTGAAAGGGTGATGGAAGCAGATTCAATCGTGGCTTTCAAAAAGGAATCGGATAAATACTTGAAGGGAAAAAAATCACAAGGCTACGGGGAAAGAGTGGGCTCGATGGGCCGAATGGTCTCCTTCTGTGCTGTGACCATTCTATGATCTCAGGTTATCTAATGGGACTAATTAATTCAAATCAACTAAACACTCTGTTGCTAAGTACCAATTTATAGGAAAGGACAACCCTTCCATATTGTACTTGCAGCCAATAATCAAATAAAGGAGGCCATGTACGACAAAGCTGACCCACAGAATTTTATAATACAAACCCTACACTCAACACTTAATGTTCATTTCATCAAATTCTGGTCAGGAATTGAATGAAGCAACCACTCATTTAAAGTTATCCAGATCTTGACCTATTTAATATCTTGATATCCTTCTTGTCCTCGTCCCCCTTCTTGTCATCTGAAGATTTTGAGTCCTGTAGATTCTCTTCTGGTTCATCTTCTGACTTTATCTCTGAACTGACTGATGACACGCTCTGTCCTTGCAGGCCGCTGGAGAGAGCTGGAAGGGGAGCAGTGGAAGTGATCAGCATTAATTGCAGGCAACAATTTCTTTCAACATCATCACTATAGCACCTTTTTGTTTAGATGATCCTTTAAAATATTATCATAATCACAAAAAATCCATTCTGCTTATTTGAATCTGCAATGCTTTGGTAGTTTGAAACATATGCACTTAAACATATTCAAATCAAAGTTGAAAATGATAGAGCATCACAGAGTTATGTCTATCCACTAGTCAAACATACATGTGCACATTCCTGCATCCTCAAGAAGGATATATTGGTCTTGGAGGGAGTGCAGCGCAGATTCACCAGAATGATATCAGGACTTAAAGTGTTCAATTATGAGGACAGCTTGAACAAACCTGACTTGTATTCCCTTGAGGGGTGTTCTGATCGAGGTGTTTAAAATGTTAAAAGGATTTGATAGAGTAGATACAGAGAAACTATTTCCTCTGGTGGGGGAAATCAAGAACAAGGGGACATAATATTAAAATTAGAGCTAGGTCATTCAGTAGTGAAATCAGGTAGCATTTTATCACACAAAGGGTAGTAGGAATCTGGAACTCTCTCCCTCAAAAGGCAGTGGATGCTGTCAATTGGAGCTTTCAAGACTGAGAGAGATAGATTTTTAAAGGTAAGGGTATCAAGGGATATGTATCAAAGATGGGTAAATGGAATTGAGGCACAGATCAGCCATGATCAAATTGAATGGCAGAGCAGGCTCGAGGGGCTGAATGGTCCAGTAGTGTTCCTGACTGGCTACTAGCCAGTATGCAATAGAGGGTTTTCTTGGGCGACAGGTTGTTTGCATGTTTCAGACTTCTCAGTTGGTAGCCAGAAGTGAAGCCAACTCTAAAACAGGTGCAGTTTTTCATTTGAGGAGGCTTATAGAATCATAGAAGTTACAACATGGAAACAGGCCCTTCGGCCCAACATGTCCATGTCGCCCAGTTTATACCACTAAGCTAGTCCCAATTGCCTGCACTTGGCCCATATCCCTCGATACCCATCTTCCCCATGTAACTGTCCAAATGCTTTTTAAAAGACAAAATTGTACCCGCCTCTACTACTGCCTCTGGCAGCTCGTTCCAGACACTCACCACCCTTTGAGTGAAAAAATTGCCCCTCTGGATCCTTTTGTATCTCTCCCCTCTCACCTTAAATCTGTGCCCCCTCGTTATAGACTCCCCTACCTTTGGGAAAAGATTTTGACTATCGACCTTATCTATGCCCCTCATTATTTTATAGACTTCTATAAGATCACCCCTTAACCTCCTACTCTCCAGGGAATAAAGTCCCAGTCTGTCTAACCTCTCCCTGTAAGTCAAACCATCAAGTCCCGGTAGCATCCTAGTAAATCTTTTCTGCACTCTTTCTAGTTTAATAATATCCTTTCTATAATAGGGTGACCAGAACTGTACACAGTACTCCAAGTGTGGCCTCACCAATGCCCTGTACAACTTCAACAAGACATCCCAACTCCTGCATTCAATGTTCTGACCAATGAAACCAAGCATGCTGAATGCCTTCTTCACCACCCTATCCACCTGTGACTCCACTTTCAAGGAGCTATGAATCTGTACTCCTAGATCTCTTTGTTCTATAACTCTCCCCAACGCCCTACCATTAACGGAGTAGGTCCTGGCCCGATTCGATCTACCAAAATGCATCACCTCACATTTATCTAAATTAAACTCCATCTGCCATTCATCGGCCCACTGGCCCAATTTATCAAGATCCCGTTGCAATCCTAGATAACCTTCTTCACTGTCCACAATGCCACCAATCTTGGTGTCATCTGCAAACTTACTAACCATGCCTCCTAAATTCTCATCCAAATCATTAATATAAATAACAAATAACAGCGGACCCAGCACCGATCCCTGAGGCACACCGCTGGACACAGGCATCCAGTTTGAAAAACAACCCTCGACAACCACCCTCTGTCTTCTGTCGTCAAGCCAATTTTGTATCCAATTGGCTACCTCACCTTGGATCCCATGAGATTTAACCTTATGTAACAACCTACCATGCGGTACCTTGTCAAATGCTTTGCTGAAGTCCATGTAGACCACGTCTACTGCACAGCCCTCATCTATCTTCTTGGTTACCCCTTCAAAAAACTCAATCAAATTCGTGAGACATGATTTTCCTCTCACAAAACCATGCTGACTGTTCCTAATTAGTCCCTGCCTCTCCAAATGCCTGTAGATCCTGTCCCTCAGAATACCCTCTAACAACTTACCCACTACAGATGTCAGGCTCACTGGTCTGTAGTTCCCAGGCTTTTCCCTGCCGCCCTTCTTAAACAAGGGCACAACATTTGCTACCCTCCAATCTTCAGGCACCTCACCTGTAGCGGTGGATGATTCAAATATCTCTGCTAGGGGACCCGCAATTTCCTCCCTAACCTCCCATAACGTCCTGGGATACATTTCATCAGGTCCCGGAGATTTATCTACCTTGATGCGCGTTAAGACTTCCAGCACCTCCCTCTCTGTAATATGTACACTCCTCAAGACATCACTATTTATTTCCCCAAGTTCCCTAACATCCATGCCTTTCTCAACCGTAAATACCGATGTGAAATATTCATTCAGGATCTCACCCATCTCTTGTGGTTCCGCACTTAGATGACCTTGTTGATCCTTAAGAGGCCCTACTCTCTCCCTAGTTACCCTTTTGCCCTTTATGTATTTGTAGAAGCTCTTTGGATTCACCTTTGCCTGATCTGCCAAAGCAATCTCATATCCCCTTTTTGCCCTCCTGATTTCTCTCTTAACTCTACTCCGGCAATCTCTATACTCTTCAAGGGATCCACTTGATCCCAGCTGCCTATGCATGTCATATGCCTCCTTCTTATTTTTGACTAGTGCCTCAATCTCCCGAGTCATCCAAGGTTCCCTACTTCTACCAGCTTAGAAATGATCAATTCGGATTAACGCTCCTGAAGGTGTGTTGTAGGAAGGAACTGAGGATTGGATGGCTGACTGAAGGATGTGACTTTTCATCTTAGCCTTTTAGTCAGCTTATCACCAATTCCCTCACATCTTGCTGAAAGTCATTTTTTAATGTACAAGAGCATAGCAATTCAGAAAAAAGTTTTAAAAATGTATCCTTAACCTTTGCACAATTGAGTATCTGAAAAATGTAACAGCTAAGGGCTAAAATGAGCTAAATTCCTTATCACTTTGAGTTTTAAGAAACCTCTTGTTTCTCATACTTTGGTTTTGTATTGTAAAAACAGCTGTACTGTGCCCTATTGGAGTGAAACGCAAACATGAAATTGACAGTGCAAAATGGCAAATTTTCTGGATTTTTTTTCTTCCTGTTCCCAAGCCCCTAATTACAGCTTGAAGTTATGTTTCATGGCAAGCTGGCTGCATTCTCTAAGGGAGGGTCCAGCAATTGTTCCACAATGTAGAAACAATTATCGAATAAAATTTTAATCTAAACTTCTTAATTTTTCCACTTAATTTGACAACTTTCCAAACTCAATTTCATACCAAGTATGGCATGTTATATCATCACGTTCAGCTCAATCTCCCCTACAGTCTACAGTTCTCTAAACTTGACTATTCCAATGCTCTCCTGGCCGGCCTCCCATCTTCCACTCCCCATAAATTTGAGCTTATCCAAAACTCTGCTGCCCGTATCCTAACTCGCACCTAGTCCTGTTCACCCATCACCCCTGTGTTCACTGACCTACATTTGCTCCCAGTCCGCCACATATTGATTTTAAAATTCTCAGACTTATTTTCAAATCCCTCCATGGCCTTGCCCCTCCCTATCTCTGTAACCTCCTCCAGCCCTACAACCCCCCCGAGATCTCTGCGCTCCTCCAATTCTGGCTTCTTGCTCATCCCCAATTTTAATCGCTCCACTATTGGCAGCCGTGCTTTCAGCTGTCTAGGTCTGAAGCTCTGAAATTCCTTCCCTAAACCTCTCATTCCTCCTTTAAGATGCTCCTTAAAATGTACCTCTTCGACCAAGGTTTTGGTCACTTGTCCTAATATCTCCTTATGGTGGCTGGGTGTCAAATTTGGTTTGATAACGCTCCTGTAAAGCCTTGGGACGTTTTATTATGTTAAATGCGCTATATAAATGCAAGTTATTGTTGTAATCTGCAATAATGTTTTGTGCAGTGAAAAGAAATCAGCACAGACTTAAGTCGGGTCAAAATGGTAGTGAGCTTTCTAGTATGCAATTGTTGCAAAGACTTTTCTGAACAAAATTATGTGTAGCATGGCAGGAAAATCTATATTCTACTCAAAGTATAAAGAGTATCCTAATCAGTAATATGTTTCGACATGGATACTGGCTCAGAAATAGCTCCCAGGCCAGCCCAAAGCTGCAACCTCTATTAATATGAATGGAGCTGCTCTGGGAATGCATGTGGCTCCTCCCCATCACTAACGTCTTCGGAGTGTCTCTGGAGGAAGGAGACCAAAAATAGTGGGTCTCCATGGGTGGCAGAAAAGCTGAAGTTTTCTTTTTGAAGGCAGTAGATATATTTCATATGAGCATTTTTCCACAAAGGCATTGGACAAATGCTTTAAATAGAAAGTCCTTCCTCTTTAATATGACGGGTTGAAATGGGTTGTGCCACATCAAAAACTACTACACAAAATAAGAGCTCATGGTGTAGGGGGTGACATATTATCATGGATAAAGGATTGGTTAGCTAACAGGAAGCAGAGAGTAGGCATAAATGGGTCATTTTCAGATTGGCAAGATGTAACGAGTGGAGTGCCACAGGGATCAGTGCTGGGGCCTCAACTATTTACAATCTATATCAATGACTTGGATGAAGGGACCGAATGTATGGTTGCTAAATTTGCTGATGACACAAAGGTAGGTAGGAAAGTAAGTTGTGAAGAGGACAGAAGGAGTCTGCAAAGGGATATAGATAGGTTAAGTGAGTGGGCAAAAATTTGGCAGATGGAGTATAATGTGGGAAAATGTGAACTTGTCCACTTTGGCAGGAGGAATAGAAAAGTAGTATATTATTTAAATGGAGAGAGATTGCAGAACTCTGAGGTACAGAGGGATCTGGGTGTCCTAGTACATGAATCACAAAAAGTTAGTATGCAGGTACAGCAAGTGATTAGGAAGACAAATGGAATGTTGTTATTTATTGCAAGGGGAATGGAATATAAAAGTAGAGATGTTTTGCTCCAGTTGTACAGGGCATTGGTGAGACCACATCTGGAATACTGTGTGCAGCTTTGGTCTCCTTATTTAAGAAAGGACATAATTGCTTTGGAGGCGGTTCAGAGAAGGTTCACTCGACTGATTCTTGGGATGAGGGGGTTACCTTATGAGGAAAGGTTGGACAAGTTGGGTCTGTATACATTGGAGTTTAGAAGAATGAGAAATTCTTATTGAAACATATGAGATCCCGAGGGGACTGGAAGGGGTAGATGCTGAGAGGATGTTTCCCTTTGTGGGAGAGACTAGAACTAGGGGGCCACAGTTTAAAAATAAGGGGTCTCCCATTTAAGACGGAGATGAGGAGAAATTTTTTCTCTCAGAGGGTCGTGAGTCTGTGGAACTCCCTTCCCCAGAGGAGGCAGGTCATTGAATATTTTTAAGGCTGAGTTAGGTAGATTCCTGATTAACAAGGGAGTCAAAGGTTATAGTAGGTAGACGGGAAGGTAGGTTTGAGGTCGCAATCAGATCAGCCATGATCTTATCAAATGGCAGAGCAGGCTCGAGGGGCCAAATGGCCTACTCCTGCTCTTCAATCGTATGTTCGTTTGGAAAGTATAAAGTTTACAAAACCATTGGTAATTAGTGTCAAATGATTACAACATCTGATTCGATCAGTGTTACTATATGAGCAATATTTAAAATACCTTCTAAGAACATAAGAACATAAGAAATTGGAGCAGGAGTAGGCCAATCGGCCCCTCGAGCCTGCTCCGCCATTCAATAAGATCATGGCTGATCTGATCCCAACCACAAATCTAAAGAACACAAGAAGTCGGAGCAGGACCCGGCCACATAGCCCCTGGGCCCTCTCCGCCACCCACAGGGCATTGACCGATCCGAACTCAGCTTCATGTCCAATTTCCTGCCCGCTCCCCATAACCCCTAATTCCCTTTACTTCTAGGAAACTGTCTATTTCTGTTTTAAATTTATCTAATGATGTAGCTTCCACAGCTTCCTGGGGCAGCAAATTCCACAGACCTACCACCCTCTGAGTGAAGAAGTTTCTCCTCATCTCAGTTTTGAAAGAGCAGCCCCTTATTCTAAGATTATGCCCCCTAGTTCTAGTTTCACCCATCTTTGGGAACATCCTTACTGCATCCACCCGATCAAGACCCTTCACAATCTTATATGTTTCAATAAGATCGCCTCTCATTCTTCTGAACTCCAATGAGTAGAGTCCCAATCTACTCAACCTCTCCTCATATGTCCGCCCCCTCATCCCCGGGATTAACCGAGTGAACCTTCTTTGTACTGCCTCGAGAGCAAGTATGTCTTTTCTTAAGTATGGAGACCAAAACTGTATGCAGTATTCCAGGTGCGGTCTCACCAATACCTTATATAAAGGTTTCTCTACTTTTTCACGTAACCACCATCTTGGCCATGGGTCATACACATCGTGAATTAGTGCTTTATGGAAAATAAGTGTCTGAACTGCATCAACTGTGGAAATCATAAATGTCAACAGACTACAGCCCCAAAAATAACCTCACTGCTATTTAATTATAGTTTGTAATATAATGTGTAGCCAGCACTTTTATCCTCTTATTAACAGAGACTTATTGATACTGAACCCTAATATTTCAACTCTGAGCAGTTCTTTTCAACACACTATGATTTGTGGATCTGTAATGGTACTCTTTATTTACACTGTAATTAGGTAATGCTCGAAGCTGCCAATATTTACCCCTGTATGGGTCCTGGGACTGGTTTATGTCAGGAGATGTAGCTGACTGCACTGGAAGCTGTGGAACTGGCACTTGGTTTGGCACGATTGGATGGCTGCCTCGGAGACCAACACCTTCTTCACGATGAGCTCCCACCTAGAATTAAAAACACAAAAACACAGATCACTCAGTAGTCATTGCCACTGAAAATCAAATGACTAAACAGCATCTCACCTCAATCACTTAAAAAAAATAGTACAAGCTTCAATACTGCGGCTGTTCAAATGTCTTGACCACGCAGGTGCCCAATACTAAAATTAGACCTTTGAGGATAGAAGGATTTCTTTAGATAGATTGGAAACTTGCTGGAATGAAATTGTTGGCATTTAAAAAATGTTTTCTCCTAATTTACTTCCCTCCTGTACTGAAGACACTGGGGTATAGTTCCATAGACACCTGGCCTCCTAGCAAATGACCATTCCTCAAGAGTCAGCAGGTTCATTCAACTGTGACAACGCATAACAGATGGACCCAATCATGTCTTTACCTGATGTTCATGCACTTTCCATTAAGTTAGTGGTTAGGAGAGGGGACTGTGGCTAACTCGTTTTTCCCTCTTTCTAGCCCAAGGGCATGGAGGTCATTGTAGCACCTCTTCTGCCATCCTGGCTGAGATGATTTAACATCAGCAAAGACCAGCAAACAAGCCTGGACCTTTCCTGGTCTATATGGTTTAGTATTTCAAAAATAAAGCACATAGAAAGGCTACAGTTTCCACCTAAATGTCAACGACCATTGAAAATAACAGACTTTTACTGGTATTGACTGCAAGGAAGGCTATCATCATGTTAAATTACAATGAAGACTATAGCTCTCACATTGTATACAGTACAACTGAGTCCTGATCAAGGTACAAGTAGTTTGATTAGCCATTTTATACTTGCATTCCATTGCCAATTTTTTAAAAAGGTCTGATTTAAAATATTTATACTTGAACCCTTTAAATCCTTCATTCTTGACGTTACTTCAATCTACTTAATCAATACTGGAGTGTTCTATAAAAATGATAGTCCAACACATTGCTAAAAACAGGCAACCATAACATTTATATGTTTTAAAGAATTTCAAAAGTGACGTAATCTTTCAAGTTACTGAAAAGCATTATTAAGACCAGGTCAGGTGATACTGCGCTATTGGGTACTTAGTATCCACAAATTACTAGACAACTCCATGGCCACTGCTATTGTGTACCCCCAGATTTATAGCAGATTTCATGGCCAATGCCACGTTGCATATCCACAAATTATAACAGACACTATGGTTGACATATTGGAATACTAGTTCCGCTCCACTCTTGCTTAAAGAACTTGTTCCAGTTCATCTTTTTGTTCTTTTTTTGCAAGATGATTTTATAGCTCCTTTAACTACTGCACTGTATTCAAGAGAAGTGAGTGTTGTTATAAAGTCTATGTCAGCCTGATATTAAAGTATACTTTATTTAAAATGTTATAATGAAATATCCAACTGAGCTGAGCCATGATACTAATCATTGTGACTGTCATGGCAATACCATTTATCTGGATAACCTTAGCTCAGCTAATAATTATGTCACTCTTCGATTAATTCTGCTTCAGTTGTCACCACAGCCATACTTTCATCCAAACTGGGTGGAAATTTCCAGTGCTCAACACACGGACATTAGTTTCTGTATTTGAGATCCAAATACTAAGTCACATATTACCTTTTCTGTAAAATATCCCTAAAGATCATGATAAAGAATGTCCTTTTAAGAATATTTTTGAAATTACTTTCTTCCCCCTTAACAGTGAGAATTGTATTCCAATTCTATCATTCAAAAACTTATCGTCCTTCCCTAATGGCTTAGTTAGTTAAGTGTTTTACCCGGAGCGTTACTTAGAAGTGCAAACCAGGAGGGCCACTGGTTCAATCCCCAGTCTGCACTGTTTGCTGATCTTAGCCCAGGTAATGGCAGAGGCACTACTGGTGGCCTCAATGTTCTTGGGCTAAGGAGGAGGGGGAAAAATATTCCTACTTCTGATCACTATTCAGTGAGCTCTTGCTGGAAAGAGTCCACGTGCAGATGTCGAATGAAGACAGGATGGGAATTGGCTATGATGCATCCTGCGAATGAATAGCTTCACCATCCATGCTCAGATATGCAGAATGGCTGCTAGGGCAGGATACTGGAAGATGCCCAGCGCACATACTGGACCATATAGAAAAGGTGGGGAGAAAATTAGGGAATTAGGGGTTACGGGGAGCGGGCAGGAAATTGGACATGAATTTAAATTTGAGGTTAGGATCAGATCAGCCATGATCTTATTGAATGGCGGAGCAGGCTCGAGGGGCCAATTGGCCTACTCCTGCTCCTATTTCTTATGTTGTAAAACTAGAGAAGGTTAAAAGCATTTAAAAAAACACAGAAAATCAATGTCTGCTATTATAAAATTGTGCCATTTTATTAGTATACTTTAAAAAGAATGATTATTTTGGCAATTATGAAAATATCTATGAATGTTCTGTAGTGTTGTTACTCTGAATAAGAAACAAAAGGTTGAAGTAATGATAACAAATAATTAAACAATTATATTGTGTAGGATGTTGCTACTTAAACTCAACGCTTTCTGTGCTGTTATAATTTTAACAGGTACAAAGAGAAGCATAAGGTGGATTTTGTCTGCATTTAGGAAGTATATTTCTTATTAGTCTTCAGGAACCTCTGATTAACCTTGGACCTGTCTGCTTCTCCTCCTAAAATAAGGAGCATTGTGTACAACAGTATTAACTGGTCCTATGCTATTTTTTTTAATGTCCTGCCCAATATCCCTCCCTCAACCAAAACCACCAAGACTCATTTATTCAGTCACTCATTCATTTGCTGTTTGTGGGACCTTGCTGTGTACAAACTGATTGCCACATTTAAATGTATAACAACAGTGACTATAGTTCAAAAAGTAATCCATTGGCTGTAAAGGGCTTTGGGACATGCTGAGGACATGACAAGGTGCCATATAAATGCAAGTTCTTTCTTTCAAGGCCCAATTTTAAAGGGGACACCCATGCATTTAATTAGCCTCCTCTTACCTCTCTGCTCTGCAGAAGTTTTTACCTCTACATTCATCTATGTGGTTAGCAGCCTTTCAGGCCAGAGGTGTGGCAATTGGCTCAGAACATGTCAGCGACACCGGTGCTCCTGATACCAGTGTGACATTTACACTGGCTGATCCCGAGCTCAGAAGTTAGAAACAATGTAAAGTCAGAGAATGAAGTTAAAAAACAGACTAAGATTAAAAGCACTAATACAAGAAAGAGTTCACTCACGGATGAAGCTATGTTTAAACTAAGACCATGCTGTTCAAAATGATTTTTTCCTCAAGGGGGTTTTGCATCTCCTCCAGGAATAATCTTAAAGAAGCCCACTTCAGTGGTAATTTCTAGCTTTCAAGCCCAAATTTGTGTTACGAGAACTTACATGAAGGTGATGAGCAGCCGGTTTACAAAGTTCTCAAAGTTACGGGTACAGACAGATCCACCCCACTGTCATTGTTATGCTAAATGTTTCATAACAGTTTTCAGAGGTGGCTTCGTATAAATATGTTTTTATTTCTATCTTGACCTTGAAGACTGCTGAAATGTATGTTTAATATTACAATTCCAGTGAACTCATTCCATCTGCTATCATTTTGAAACTGATTTATTTCTCAGCTGAGAATCAGTAAATTTTTACAGAGTTTTTTTTCTGCTTTGAAGTAAATTCCTGTAAGAAAGGAGGGTAGGTGGGACTGATGCATCAAAAAAAATGGGATGGACTCATCGGGCCGAATGGAATTTTCCCAATCCAAAATATTCTTGATCTCTTACATGCCTTGCTTTTTTTGGATGAAGTGGTAATGTATTTCACAGATGTATATGATATATAAATATAGTACAGCATTTTATATACATACAAAATTGAACCAAACACACATGAGCAAATGTAGATTTGAAACGTACAGAAGAATGGTTTTATCAGGGCACATTTTAATACAGTCTAATCAAAATTTCCTATTGTGAACAGATTTCACAACAGAGGAAACATTATCAAATAGAGATCTGCAGCTACCATGTAATGCTCATCTTTTTTCTCTAGAGGGTGCAATTACACTTCACCATACACACACACAGAGCACAACACAACACTGCACACTCAGTACATCATTTAGTGACAAACAACATGGCAGAACAGTTCAGCCAGGTAAAACGTCAATTCATCTCCCAGGGTGCCTCTACGGAGGCTACTGATTCACTTCCATCTGTCTTCTATCATGTCCATGAACATAACTGACAATTATCTTAATGCCCATATGCTTAATTGTGGGCTTCACAATTCCCTTGCTACTTACCAAAAATCCTGAAGGAATTCAAAACTGGCATCAGATTTTCATCTTAGGGAAAAAAAAATCCTCGACTGCCATTTTTTTTGTAATGCCAGCTAAGCTTTTGACAGCAGCAGCACCACGTGATCCAGGCCCCCGCTTGCTGCAAATACCACAAAATGTCGAACAGCTTTACTAAAAAGCTTGTTGCGCGCTGGAAGCAATTTTATTAGCTTTCCTCGAGTCATTTACTTCTGAGTTCAGATCTGTGTCATTGTTCGCCCAACAGTGCGGGAGCAGTGAATTTAAACCCACTGAAGCCTTGCACTAACTAACACAGAGACCAAGCTGAATTATGGAAAAACAAAACAGACACTGATATGAGAAATGGCTTAATTTGTTTATATGTTTTACTTTTCATATAAGACAAATCAATTATTATTGCTCACAGATGAATAAATGGCGAAATTAACCAAAATAAAATTTTGATACTCTTCCGGTGCAAAGCACTGCACTTTTTGTTAAAGCTATACAAATTTAACACAAACTTTATAAAACACTGGTTTGGCTACAGCTGGAGTATTGTGTCCAATTCTGGGCACCGCACTTTAGGAAGGATGTGAAGGCCTTAGAGAGAGTGGAGAAAAGATTTTCTAGAATGGTTCCAGGGATGAGGAACTTCAGTTACATGGCTAGTCTGGAGAAGCTGGGGTTATTCTCCTTAGAGCGGAGAAGGTTAAAAGGAGATTTGATAGAAGTGTTCAAAATCATGAAGGGTTTAGATAAAGTAAATAAAGAGAAACTGTTCCCATTGGCGGAAGGGCCGACAACCAGATGACACAGGTTTAAGGTGATTGGCAAAAGAACCAAAAGCGACGTGAGGAAAAACTTTTTTATGCAGTGAGTAGTTATGATCTGGAATGTGCTGCCAGATAAGGTGGTGGAAGCAAATTCAATCGTGGCTTTCAAAAAGGAATTGGATAAATACTTGAAGGGAAAAAAATTTGCAGGGAAAGAGTGGGGGAATGGGATTAACTGGATGGCTCTTACAAAGAGCTGGTATGGGCTTGATGGGCTGAATGGCCACTTTCTGTGCTGTAACCATTCTATGATTCTACAAGCAACAATACATTAAACATTAACCTATCTTTCTCTTTCAGATACTGTGCATTTCAAGCAGTCACAGTTTTTTTAATATCTATTCATTTCTACAAGGTTATCCTTGTTTTGAATTTAGTTTCTCCAATCAGACTGGTCATCAGCATAGTGTATGGTAAACAAAAGTAGCTCATTTACCCAACATCATCACATTCAACAACAGATTGCATTTCTATAATGCCTTTAACACAGAATATGTCCCAAAGCACTCTGCAGATGAAAAATAATAAACAATTAAACAGAAAAGACACTGAGCCACGTGATGGGAACGTTAGGAGAGTTAACTGAAAATGTGGTCAAAGAGATACAACAGCAACTTAGAATTTATATAGTACCGTTAACATAGTAAAACATCCCAAGGCGATTCACAGGAGCATAATCACTGTTGACTTGTGCCTTGTAGATGGTGAAAAGGCTTTGGGGAGTCAGGAGGTAAGCCACTAGCCACTGCATACCCAGCCTCTGACCTGGCCTAGTCACCACAGCATTTACTCTTCTCTCCCCTCAAAAAAAAATACCTTCGCCAAGAACTTTCTTGGGAATTCTTTCACTCCACCAACGTAACTTTGGTTTTATGTTTTTATTTGACGGAAACTCTGTTTACACATGTAGACGGCGTTTCTGCTGAAGCTCCGCTGAAGTTGCATCAGCAGAGCAGGAGAAGCCCCGAGGCAATTCCCAGCACTTGAATTTTTATGAGAATGGATTTTTCTAAATATCTTAATGGTAAGTGTTCTCTAAGTTATTGACTATAACTGCACCAACTATTTTTGTTTGGGGGGAGGGGAACAGTGCACCTCAGAAAAATAGTGTATTGAAAAAAGGGCAATGCTTCAAAAAAAGCAGTTTGACATTAATTTAAGGAACAAAGCCCAGAAGTGCTGTATGTATAGTTTTAAACATTTACAGAATGGATTCAGGATCGCCTGTGATGCCATTATATTTAGCATTTGATAATAAGTAAAAACTGAAAGTTCAATTCAGCCTTTAATTTTGTTTTGGGATTCACATACCAATATTCCATATAGAGCCATACTTCAATGCATTCCCACCACTCAATTTATTATAATTATTTTTTACTCCTCATTTTGGATCCTCTCTGTCCAAGCATAACTGCCTGCTTCAAAGCATGGGTTAGGCAACCAGGCCATAGAAACATAAAAGTCCAAAGCACAGAAAGAGGCAATTTGGTTCATTCTGTCCATGCTGGCTGTCAATGCTGCTCTTGATCCAGCTAGAAATTGGTCAAGAAGATACTTGTCCTCTGACTTTTTCTCCCTCCCTCTGTGCAATTACCTGAGCATTGCTCAGTGGCAGGTGTAAAATCAGGCACTTACCATTTATTGAATCACGGATATGAATTATGCCATGATGTGTTTGTAGTAACTCATCACTGAGCACCACGATCATGCAAATAACCCACCCCCCCCATTTTGCTAAGTTATTTTCACTTCCTGTTTAGATCTCTGCATTACTTATAGACTCAAATGGTGGCTAGAGACTTGTTCTAAGGCCTTAGCCAATGTCATTTGTGAACTAGTTAGTGTACAAGAGTATCACAAGTTGATTTTCCCCTTAAACTTTCCTTGTAACACCTGCGCCTTTGTTTAGTGCCTACCTTAGGCCAGTCTCACTGGGACCAGGCCTCACCTTGTGGAAAAATTATGGGCGGAGGGGGGGAAGAGGGAGAGGAGACAAAGACTGTGAACCACCGTCCCTAATACAGAATACAGTACACCAACACCTTGAACTATCGGTCACTTTTGAAGTACATATACATGCACACATAAACAAAAAAATAGAACACATGATTATTCCAATGCTCTGGATAATAATTCCCTTAAGTAACAATGAATTTAAAACAATAACTTGAATATAATTAACACCTTATTCCCAGTTCTATGAGCTAAATGTTATTGTGGGTAGGTGTCTGTTTACTAAAAGTCCTCTGAAATCTTGTCACATTCAGCAAAGTAAACTTCTTCCTGATATTACTTATAATCTACCACTTACTAACCCTTTCATTCATCGAAACCCACGAGCAACCAACAATTTTCTGGATAGTTGCAGTGGATAATTACAGTTCACCAGCCCAAGGCAAAGACCAGATTCCTCCATGCTTTGCTGCACTCAGCCAGCACACTGAACTATAGCAGAAAAACCTACTGGCTAAATGTTTTCTCTTTTTTTTCCATTTGGCTCTGGATGGAAACAATTCTCCCCTCAATTGGATACTGGATTAATTTATTTTTACTGATAATCTGATCAGGCCCGTCATCTTTAGCGGGGAGGGGGGAGGAAAGAACATCAGTTACCATGGTATAACACAGATCAGAATCTCACTTTGTAACAAATTCTCAAACTACAACAATCACAGTAATGAACTGTGGTTAGATTCATAGAATCGTACAGCACAGAAGGAGGCCATTCGGCCCATCATGCCTGTGCCGGCTCTTTGAAAGAGCTATCCAATTAGTCCCACTCCCCTGCTCTTTCCCCATAGCACTGCAAATTTTTCCTTTTCAAGTATATATCCAATTCCCTTTTGAAAGTTATTATTGAATCTGTTTCCACCACTCTTTCGGGCAGTGCATTCCAAATCATAACAACTCGCTGTTAAAAATTCTCCTCATCTTCCCTCTGGTTCTTTTGCTAATTACTGTAAATCTGTGTCCTCCGGTTATCGACCCTCCTGCCAGAGGAAACAGTTCCTCCTTATTTACTCTATCAAAACCCTTCGTAATTTTGAACAACTCTATTGAATCTCCCTTTAACTTTCTCTGCTCTAAGGAGATCAATCCCAACCTCCTCACCTCCCTTTTTAAAAAAATTTGTTCATAGGATGTAGGCGTCGCTGGCAAGGCCGGCATTCATTACCCATCCGTAATTGCCCTTGAGAAGGTGGTGGTGAGCCCCCTTCTTGAACCGCTGCAGTCCGTGGGGTGAAGGTTCTCCCACAGTGCTGTTAGGAAGGGAGTTCCAGGATTTTGACCCAGCGACGATGAAGGAATGGTGATATATTTCCAAATGTAAGGAATCTTACAACACCAGGTTATAGTCCAACTGTTTTATTTAAAAATCACAAGCTTTCGGAGGCTTGTGATTTTTAAATAAAACAGTTGGACTATAACCTGGTGTTGTAAGATTCCTTACATTTGTCAACCCCAGTCCATCACCGGCATCTTCACATCATGGATATATTTCCAAGTCGGGATGGTATGTGACTTGGAGGGGAATGTGCAGGTGGTGTTGTTTCCATGTACCTGCTGCTCTTGTCCTTCTAGGTGGTAGAGGTCGCGGGTTTGGGAGGTGCTGTCGAAGAAGCCTTGGCGAGTTGCTGCAGTGCATCCTGTGGATGGTGCACACTGCAGCCACTGTGCGCCGGTGGTGAAGGGAGTGAATGTTTAGGGTGGCGGATGGGGTGCCAATCAAAAGGGCTGCTTTGTCCTGGATGGTGTTGAGCTTCTTGAGTGTTGTTGGAGCTGCACTCATCCAGGCAAGTGGAGAGTATTCCATCACACTCCTGACTTGTGCCTTGTAGATGGTGGAAAGGCTTTGGGGAGTCAGGAGGTGAGTCACTCGCCACAGAATACCCAGCCTCTGACCTGCTCTTGTAGCCACAGTATTTATATGGCTGGTCCAGTTAAGTTTCTGGTCAATGGTGACCCCCAGGATGTTGATGGTGGGGGATTCGGCGATGGTAATGCCGTTGAATGTCAAGGGGAGGTGGTTAGACTCTCTCTTGTTGGAGATGGTCATGTCTGGCGCGAATGTTACTTGCCACTTATGAGCCCAAGCCTGGATGTTGTCCAGGTCTTGCTGCGTGCGGGCTCGAACTGCTTCATTATCTGAGGAGTTGCGAATGGAACTGAACACTGCAATCATCAACGAACATCCCCATTTCTGACCTTATGATGGAGGGAAGGTCATTGATGAAGCAGCTGAAGATGGTTGGGCCTAGGACACTGCCTTGAGGAACTCCTGCAGCAATGTCCTGGGGCTGAGATGATTGGCCTCCAACAACCACTACCATCTTCCTTTGTGCTAGGTATGACTCCTGATTCCCATTGACTTCAATTTTACTAGGGCTCCTTGGTGCCACACTTGGTCAAATGCTGCCTTGATGTCAAGGGCAGTCACTCTCACCTCACTTCTGGAATTCAGCTCTTTTGTCCATGTTTGGACCAAGGCTGTAATGAGGTCTGGAGCAGAGCGATCCTGGCGGAACCCAAACTGAGCATCGGTGAGCAGGTTATTGGTGAGTAAGTGCCGCTTGATAGCAATGTCGATGACACCTTCCATCACTTTGCTGATGATTGAGAGTAGACTGATGGGGCAGTAATTGGCCTGATTGGATTTGTCCTGCTTTTTGTGGACAGGACATACCTGGGCAATTTTCCACATTATCGGGTAGATGCCAGTATTGTAGATGTACTGGAACAGCTTGGCTAGAGGCGCAGCTAGTTCTGGAGCACAAGTCTTTAGCACTACAGCTGGGATGTTGTAGGGGCCCATAGCCTTTGCTGTATCCAGTGCACTCAGCCGTTTCTTGATATCACGTGGAGTGAATCGAATTGGCTGAAGACTGGCTTCTGTGATGGTGGGGATATCGGGAGGAGGCCGAGATGGATTATCCACTCGGCACTTCTGGGTGAAGATGGTTGCAAACGCTTCAGCCTTGTCTTTTGCACTCACGTGCTGGACTCCGCCATAATTGAGAATGGGGATGTTTACAGAACCTCCTCCTCCCGTTAGTTGTTTAATTTCACGACTGGATGTGGCAGGATTGCAGAGCTTTGATCTGATCCGTTGGTTGTGGAATCGCCTAACTCTGTCTATAGCATGTTGCTTCCGCTGTTTAGCATGCAGGTAGTCCTGAGTTGTAACTTCACCAGGTTGACACCTCATTTTTAGGTACGCCTGGTGCTGCTCCTGGCATGCTCTTCTACACTCCTCATTGAACCAGGCTTGTTGGTAATGGTAGAGTGAGGAATATGCTGGGCCATGAGGTTACAGATTGTGCTGGAATACAATTCTGCTGCTGCTGGTGGCCCACAGCGCCTCATGGATGCCCAGTTTTGAGTTGCTAGATCTGTTCTGAATCTATCCCATTTAGCACGGTGGTAGTGCCACACACTTTGGATGGTGTCCTCAGTGTGAAGACGGGACTTCATCTCCACGAGGACTGTGCGGTGGTCACTCCTACCAATACTGTCATGGACAGATGCATTTGCGACAGGTAGATTGGTGAGGACGAGGTCAAGTGAGTTTTTCCCTCGTGTTGGTTTGCCCACCACCTGCCGCAGGCCCAGTCTAGCAATTATGTCCTTCAGGACTCGGCCAGCTCAGTCAGTAGTGGTGCTACCGAGCCACTCTTGGTGATGGACATTGAAGTCCCCCACCCAGAGTACATTTTGTGCCCTTGCTACCCTCAGTGCTTCCTCCAAGTGGTGTTCAACATGGAGGAGGACTGATTCATCAGCTGAGGGAGGGCGGTAGGTGGTAATCAGCAGGAGGTTTCCTTGCCCATGTTTGACCTGATGCCATGAAATTTCATGGGGTCCAGAGTCAATGTTGAGGACTCCCAGGGCCACTCCCTCCTGACTGTATATCACTGTACCGCCACCTCTGGTGGGTCTGTCCTGCCGGTGGGACAGGACATACCCAGGGATGGTGATGGAAGAGTCTGGGACGTTAGCTGAAAGGTATGATTCTGTGAGTATGGCTATGTCAGGCTGTTGCTTGACTAGTCTGTGGGACAGCTCTCCCAATTTTGGCACAAGTCCCCCGATGTTAGTGAGGAGGACTTTGCAGGGTCAACTGGGCTTGGTTTGCCGTTGTCGTGTCCGGTGCCTAGTGGTCCGATGCCGGGTGGTCCGTCCGGTTTTATTCTTATTGTGAATTTTGTTGGCGAGATTTTACAACTGAGTGGCTTGCTAGGCCATTTCAGAGGGCAATTAAGAATCAACCACATTGCTGTGGGTCTGGAGTCACATATAGGCCAGACCGGGTAAGGACGGCAAGTTTCCTTCCCTAAAGGACATTAGTGAACCAGATGGGTTTTTACAACAATCCGGTAGTTTCATGGCCACCATTACTGATACTGTTATTTAAATTCCAGATTTTTATTTAATTAATTGAATTTAAATTCCTCAGCTGCCGTGGCGGGATTTGAACTCATTACTCTGGATTATTAGTCCAAGCCTCTGGATTACTAGTCCAGTAACATAACTCCCCAAAGCCTTTCCACCATCTACAAGGCACAAGTCAGGAGTGTGATGGAATACTCTCCACTTGCCTGGATGAGTGCAGCTCCAATAACACTCAAGAAGCTCGACACCATCCAGGACAAAGCAGCCCGCTTGATTGGCGCCCTAAACATTCACTCCCTTCACCACTGGCGCACTGTGGCTGCAGTGTGTACCATCCACAGGATGCACTGTAGCAACTCGCCAAGGCTTCTTCAACAGCACCTCTCAAACCCATGACCTCCACCACCTAGAAAGACACGGGCAGCAGGCACATGGGAACAACACCACCTACACGTTCCCCTCCAAGTCACACACCATCCCGACTTGGAAATATATCGCCATTCCTTCATCGTCGCTGAGTCAAAATCCTGGAACGCCCTACCTAACAGCACTGTGGGAGAATCTTCACCACACGGACTGCAGCAGTTCAAGAAGGCGGCTCACCACCACCTTCCCAAAGGCAATAAATGCTGGTCTCGCCAGCGACGCCCACATCACATGAACGAATAAAAAAAATCTTCTCCAGTCTCTCCAGTAGCGAGAAGCCTAGATGCCTTAATTTCAATTCAATTGGTTAAGATTCAGATTAACTTACTGATATCATACTCCTGTGCTAACAATTAAATACAAGGTCCGTTCTGACGAAAGGTCTTCGACCTGAAACGTTAACTCTGTTTCTTTCTCCACAGATGCTGCCTGACTTGCTGAGCCTCTCCAGCATTTTCTGTGTTTATTTCAGATCGCCAGTATTTTGCTTTTAACTAAATACAAGGGTCCTGTAAAGTGGAAATTAATCAAAACAACTGCTTGATAAATGATTCAGAGGTTATGATACGGCCAGCAGTTTAATATGTTTTCTTAACTCAACGAGTGAAACCAACTACACAGGAATTGAGCGACAAAATCATGAGTTATACTGCTTCATAAGTGGAATTAAAACCAGTTAGGCATCATAGGAATTGCAATGGTGGGTATTTAGCAGAAATGTGAGTTCAGTATTAATGCTAGGTGCTGTGGAATGCAAGTTTAATCCTCCAAACTTGCAGAGTTCCCATCTTAGCTGCGTCACTGTTAGGGTCGCCAACCCTCCAGGATTGGCCTGGAGTCTCCAGAAATTGAGGATTAATCTCCAGGACACTGCTGCGAGCAATCCAGGAGAAAAATCATAGGGGCATTAAAAAAAATCGTGTGTTTTTTTATTTTCTTTGAACACTTCTGTTTATTCGTTATAAAAATATTGGAGATGGGAAAAAAGGCTGTTTGACTGACAGTGAAGAATCATCCAATTGGATAACGAAGAGTCTTTTCACTTCCCAATTGGCATGGGAAGGGGGTGCGTCATGAGGATGAATGTTTCGGGCAACCAATGGTGGGAGCAGGGCAGTTGGAGGCAGGAAGTCATGTGATGAAACCTCCAGGAATACATTCAACCAGAGTTAGCAACCCTCGTCACTGTGGGGAGGTCACAACAAAAATCAGGTGTTTTCACCACAGGAAGGGAAGAGCCATTTTGAGTTACTCTCTCACATTGCCTAACAGCTAGCAAGGAATGGCACTGGAGGAGGTCACTGCCCCCGAGTAGGCTGCAGCTGATGATAGCCCAGACAGACAAGGCAAAGATTGAAGGAGCTTTACCATCAAACAAACGCAAAATGGCAGAGTGAGCAAAGATCAAGTTTCAGTTGTGATGCAATCATGCACATCTTGATATTTTTCATGCTGACCTTATCTGAGACAGCAGTTGGAACAAAAAATAAAACACGTTGCTTAAAGGAAAATAGACCGCAGAAATAAAAACAGAATTTTTAAGAAACATATGTTAGTCAGCACTTGAAAGAGAAAGAGGTCATTGTTTTGGCTGGAACTCTGAATGTTGCAGCGCCTTTTATTATTTTGAGAGGGATGATAGAGTAGAAATTATGGCACCAAAGTTCACAGGCAAACACTTAAGGTGCTCATGCTACATTGTTGTGTGTGTTATTTTGATGCAGATGTTAACCCTCTTGTCCCCCCCTATTCATTATAGTTCCAGTTCCTTATTTTAATGAACTTTCATGCTCAATAAGATTACCATCTTACAACTGCACTTATCCCTTTTGTTTCATACTGACCTCCTTGTTAATTTCACAAAGTTCTGAAATCAACCAACCAAGCAATTTCCTTGACAGCCCATCTAAAGAATCCGTCCAAGAAGATTGCTGCTTGATTGATTATGAACTCATCAACTTGACAAGAATGTCTGTCTGAAATGGGATATCACAGCTCAGATATCCATTTTTTTCCCAGGGCAAAACTAAATTGATTTTTTAAAAAAGTATTTTATCCATTCTATCTCCTTCCCTAATTCTTGCTATTCTCTTCAGTCAAACGGCCAGACTGGCCCCGTATGCATTAATCTCAAGAAATCATCAGCGTAATACTTCTTAAGCACTTCAATAGTATAGGAATGGACTAAACCTAGATGTCACTGAGTAAATTCACTTACACTCTTCCACCTCAAGTGATGTCTGAGCAGGAATTTACATCACAGTAGAAATTATCAGGGGTAAGAAGAAAACTATGCATGCTGGAAATCTGCAATAAAAGCAGAAAATACTGGAAATGCACAGGTCAATCTGCATCTGAATGAGAGACAGACTAATGGTTCATGTGGGATTTTTTCATTCGAACTGGCCTGAATAAAGTGACTGTGCTAACAACTAATTATCTCTATTTATTGGCATCAGCTTTCTAGTTTAAATCTTGCTTAATAACTAGTGCAAGGACAAGAAAAAAACCAGCAAAAAATATAGCTCACAAAACAGAACAATTTCCCATTAGGAAAAAAAACAGGAAGATCCAGAGGGACTCTCCTATATTTTTTTTATTAACAGCCTGCATGCTGCAATTCCCATAGAGACCTCCCCCCCCAACATATTTTCCATTAAATACCAAACATGTTGTAAGTTGTAACTGAATATTTTTCTGTGCTAGTCTTTATGAGCAGCTTGCCCATAGTTCGCCATTACACTTTTCATTCTGTTGGCCACAACTTCAATACTGCCCACCACATTTGTAAACCATGCTATATATATATGGTTTTGTAGGTTGCTTGTTATTACTCTCAATCAGTATCACCAGTCCTTACTATCTGCTAATACTGTGTGTAAAATTGTACACATGCTATGACAAAATCAGTTTTCAGTGCAGCCCACATGCTTATGTTCCATGTTCAGTCCAGGCATTCTTAGTCTGTACAAGCATATTTTAATTATATATTTGTCTGAAATAAAAGGCTTCATTGCTAAAGATAATGCCATTGTGAGACTAAGCTGCACAGACCAGGAAGACTCCAGTTTCAATCCCTTGTCTGCACTGTATTGGCTGGTCCCAATTGGTGTAGCAGTAAGGGTGCTACAATTGCACTAGGTAGCTTTGAACTAGGGAGGTAGAAAAATGTAAGGAGTCTCACATCTGACTCTTGCTGGAGGGTGTGCATGTGTAGAGTGAATAGTACTTGGCTGTGATGTTCCTCACAATTGAATCATCTGTCAAAATTCACTGTCCAGGCTCACAGATAAAGGATGGTAATTTTGATGAGGTACTGAAGGGTAGTCAATGGAACTTATCCCTAGCATGAGCCAACCGCTTCAGGAGAGGAAGAGGAAAAATTGGAGAAGAAAAAAATTATTCTGTCTTGACATTTACATATGAATTGATGTAATTATTTTAACTAATACTTTGTGAATTATGTTGTGCAACCAAACGTAAGAATGACTATGCTGCCACATGTAGACCACAACGAGCCATTGAAAGTATCTTCAAACTTCTGACAGATGAGATGATTTTTATTAAACTGCTTTAGTACAGGTGTTTAAAACTGCAAGGTTACATCATGTATGAGTTTAGCAGTATTTTCATAAACTGTGTAAATGGGTATGAGGTAGTGTCTAAGACCAATTCTTGACCCGGCAGGCCATGAGTGTGAACTGCTCTGTGTATATAGTTCAACAACATACGGGCTTACAGTGAATCAACAGCCCGTTTTACACTGCACTCGGTTTTCCTTTCCCGTTTCACGCTACTGGCGAAGACCAATTTCACCCCCAATGTTTGTCTCAGATGTACTGTCATTTTTCCTCCTCCAAATCTTTCCTCTCCTCTCTTGAAGGCACTGGCTCATGCTGGGACACAGGTCCTTGGGCATAGGCCACTCTCAAATACCTCACTCCAGTGGTCATTCTTTATCTGTGGATTGGACAGAGTTTCAGCAAGCTATTGCCTTGAGAGAGGCATCACAGCCTCACGTCCTCACCTCACATTCATGCAAACATAGACTGTTCAGAAAGCATCATTGGATACTGATCAGGGGCACTGAACGTGGCTGATTTTCCCTCCCTAATCCAGAGCCACTGAGGCCAGTTGTGGTGGCACGGTCATTCCCAGCTAAGATCAGCTACCTTAGAACAAATCTCAACTCAAAGTAGAGTTGAGGTCGAAGATCAGCCATGATCTGATTGAATGGCGGAGCAGGCTTGAGGGGCCGTATGGCCTACTCCTGTCCCTATTTCTTATGTTCTTATCAGGCATATCATTATTTTGAGAACAACTTTGATCCTGGGGGCATAATAACCATACTGACCTTTGTTACTTATCCTGTGCAAATCTTTCTCTCCTTTTCTCTGTTCCCACCTCCCCCCAGGTTGCTCTACGAAAAATAACTAAATGTTAAGAAAATTGGAAAACTGAAGAGTTAGCTACAGAAATTTAACAATTTTGTGATCAAGTTTTTAGATTTACAAGACAAACCAAGTCACTATAAATCAGTCCCGATTACGGGTCTTGGGGCTTAGTGGAATAGATTTGTCAGACAATCCAGCAAAATATTTGTGTGTACTCTCATAATCTGAATACTGCAGCCTTCTGGCACCTGTGATTTTTCTCAGAAAACTCACTAGCTTGACCACAATGACTGTACATTCTTCATATTAATCTCAAAAGCTGTCATCCCCTTGAACGACAGACTCAAAAATAACTCGCTAATAAAGACACATAACAAAAATGGTTGCATGATTCACTGGACGAAACTCTAATCTTCTGAGTAACAACCCAAAGAGAGAGAGAGAGAGAGAGAGAGACCTAAAGATTGTGATGGTCCATACAAATGTTTTAGCTGTATCGTGTTCATTGGCCTGTCAGGTTTCAGGACTGGAACACTACATAAGAACATAAGAAATAATAGCAGCAGCAGGCCTATGGCCCCTCGAGTCTGCTCTGCCATTCAATAAGATCGTGGCTGATCGTCTACCTCAACTCCACTTTCCTGCCCGATCCTCATATCCCTTGATTTCCTTAGTGTCCAAAAATCTATCAATCTAAATCTTGAATATACTCAACAACAGAGCACGCGCAGCCCTCTAGGGAAGAGAATTCCAAAGATTCACAACCCTCTAAATGTAGAAATGTATCCTCATCTCGGTCCTAAATAGCCGACCTCTTATCTTGAGACTATGCCCCCTAGTTCTAGATTCTCCAACCGGTGGGACAGCCTCTCAGCATCTACCCTGTCAAGCCCTCTAAGAATTTTATATGTTTCAGTGAGATCACCTCTCATTCTTTTAAACTCCAGAGAATATAGGCACATTTTACTCAATCTCTCCTCAGAGGACAACCCTCTCGTCCCAGGAATCAATCTAGTGAACCTTCGTTGTACCCCCACTAAGGCAAGTATATCCTTCCTTAGGTAAGGAGACCAAAACTGTACACAGTACTCCAGGTGTGGTCTCACCAGAGCCCTATATAATTGCAGCAAGACCTGCTTACTCTTACACTCCAACACCCTTGCAATAAAAGCTAACATACCATTTACCTTCCTAATTGCTTGCTAAACAGAAAAAACTAATTTGGGGAACTGAAGTAGCAGCAATGCACACAACTTGCACTACAACCAAATGATGCTACATCCAGTGATGGTTTCTCACACCTTTCATCACCATTCTCACAGCACAAAAAGCAACAGTGATAACTTGGCAGTATCACCAGTCATATCTGTCATATGGATGTGCTAGATTTTCTCTCCTCATGATTAGGTGAAGGTCCATGGGCACCAGCAGTCCTCCAATACCTTGCCCAAGTGGCAATTCTTCATTCATGAATCTAGACAGTGAGTTTCAGCAAGGGGTCACTGGCTACTGATTGGGATCCTAGCTGATATTTAATTTCCATAGCCAGTGCACCGCAACCTACTGTAGCACCTCCATTGCCAACCAGGCTGTACTCAGCGAACTTGGCACGAATGAAGGATCGATACCCTTCTTGGTTTGACTCAGTACTATGCCACGAGTAGCATTTATCTACTGTCACCTCAGGGGAGCTGAGGTGCACTTAAAGTTTAATGGACACTATTAATAATCAAATATTCAATTAGCAAGTGGTATGGCTTTAATTCTACGTCACCTGCGTTACGTTCCACAATAGTCAACAGGCTGTGCCTACGGACTACCAGTGTAGAGGAGGGTTAGATTTAAAAGAGCATTCAGTTGGCTATCATATCACTGCTTCATTCTAATTCTAAGCAATTAAAGTAAACAATGTTCTAGCATACTGAAAAATGATAAACTATATCACCAATTGCCATGGTGCTGGCAGCTATGATTTCCATTTTCACATTAATATGTTCAGTGTTCTAGGACAAAAACTGCCTCTGGTGGCAGGATCATTCCTAATTGCTAATAAAAACAGCACATTTAATGCCTTATTAAGAGGAAATTTGATGAATGTCAGCTAATTGGTTATTCAAAGATTTCTGTTAAGGATGCTTTAAACTTATTGTTGGCCAACATATGCTCAATTTAATATCTATGATTAAAAACAAAGGCAAAAAAAAATTTAATTTATCTTAGCAATTTCATAATGTATTAGGTGTTTGTAAAATACATTAAAGAGATTTTTATTCCATTAGTCTGGGATGAATTTAAACCAAAGTCCCAGAGGTGAAAGACAGTATACTGACCTGCTGTGCCACTGATTTTACTAATCAATATTATTTTTTAAGCATGTTGCCAAAAAATTTAGTGAAAGGTTCCCAGCTACACCCACTAAGAAGAGGTATTTTAAGATTGTATTAGTCAGCATTAATATAACCATGAGCGTTAGTGAATGACTCGTTGATTTCCTGTGGCAGCGATCATTGCCAAAAGTTTTTTTTAACTCTCATTTTTTCTCTTCTTGTATTCGTCTATCTAAGCTCATTCCCCAATCTCTAATATTATGTTCTTCTCTTCATCTGTCCTTTGCCTTCGTTCATCATCTCTCTCTGTATGGCTCTTTCACCCTTATGTTGCTACCTGTGAGTTGAGAACCCAGGGTGACTGTTCTTCCCACTCTTTAGGTGCGGGTGCTCTGGTTAATTCAGCAAATAAAACAGAAAAAGAGGAAAAACCCCATAACTCTGATATTCAGAGGCAGTAACAGTGAGAGTGAAGTTGTTCTCATTCCATAGTTGCTGGCCTGTTTCAGTCTGTTTCCTTCTTTCAATTTGTGATCTATTTTAATCCGTATTCTTTTTTTAAACTTTTGGAATTTTGTTGCTCACCTGCACCTGAGGCAGGGTAACGAGCCCTCTCATCTCCAGGGAGCGATCTTCCTGACCATGGTCTAGGCTCGGGCACAGGAAGTGGAATGGAAGCAGGCTGAGGCCCAGGACATGGAGTAGGGGCGACTCTGCGCCCGGGTAATTCGAGCTGCTGCACTGTGGTGAGCTGCAGGAGGGAGTGAGTGAGAAAGTGGGCGGAGATTGGAGCCAGCACTGAGTAGGACAGCATAGAGCAACTGAGCCTAATACCAGATGGCTAGGAGGGTTGAACTAGTCAGCATGGTCTGTTGTGTCTCATGCCAATGTTGAGCTGGGCCCTGAAACAAGACTGTTATTGGGAAAAGATCTGAAGGCTGTTGATTTTGGGTGTATGTATGTTGTGGGGGGGGGGGGGGGGGGGGAAAGAGAAGAAGGGCGGAGTGATCAGAAGGTGCCGGGGAGAAATTTATGGAGTAATGTGTGATTTTTTTTTCCTGTATTAATTATATGATAAAGTTTATTTTTAGAGACGTATAGTGGGATAGGTGAGAAACTACTGGGGCAGCTGTATACCACAGAACATTTTTGGAGAATTTGAATGGTCATTTTTGTGACTGAACCAATCAGAAATGACTGGAACAAGATGGTTTGGTATCTGTTTGGTCACTGGGTCGGGGATTTGATTGGTTGAACGGATAGGTTGATGGGATAATGGTTTGCAGGAGGGACATTGATTTCTGATTTTGAAATCTGATTGGTGGAAAAGACTTTACAACTAAGGTACTGCATTCACAGATACATATTATTTTTCGATATAGATACACCCTTTGTGTGTAGAAATGTTTTCTAATCTCGCTCCTGAAAGGTCTGGCTCTAATTTTTAGACTGTGCCCCCTACTCCTAGAATCCCCAACCAGCGGAAATAGTTTCTCTCTATCCACCCTATCCATTCCCCTTAATATCTATAAACACGTTCCACATTCTTACCACGCTTTGGGTAAAGAAGTTTCTCCTGAATTCCCCATTGGATTTATTAGCGACTATCTTATATTTATGACCTCTAGTTTTGGACTCCCCCATAAGTGGAAACATTTTCTCTATGTCTACCCTATCAAACCCTTTCAAGGACCAGCCGAGGGGAAATGCAAGGCAGTCTAAGGTGAGATTGGAGTGCATGTGCGTAAATGCACGTAGCGTGGTAAATAAAGTTGGTGAGCTGCAGGCTCAAGTCGACACATGGGTCTATGATATAGTGGCAATAATAGAAACCTGGCTCAAAGAAGGGGAGGATTAGGTACTTAATATTCCTGGTTACAAGGTATTCAGGAAAGATATGGAAGGAAAGAATGGTGGGGGATGACAATATTGATCAAAGAAACTATTATATCACTGGAAAGGGATGATGTAGTTGAGGGGTCAAAGACAGAATCTATTTGGTTAGAATTAAGGAACATTAGAGGAGCAATTATGCTACTGGGTGTATACTATAGGCCACCAAATAGAGGGAAGGAGATAGAGCAGTAAATTTGCAGGCAAATTACAGAAAGATGCAAGAACTATAGAGTAGTGATAATGGGAGACTTCAATTATCCCAATATAGACTGGGACTGTAACAGTGTAAAGGGCAAAGAGGGGGAGGAATTCCTGAAATGTGTTCAAGAAAACTTTCTGGAACAGTGTGTTTCCAGCCCAACCAGGAAGGAAACAGTGCTGGATCTAGTTCTGGGGAATGAAGTGGGGCAGGTGGAGCATGTTTCAGTGGGGGAGCATTTGGAGAACAATGATCATAATATCATCAGGTTTAGAATAGTTATGGAAAAGGACAAGGAGCAATCAAATGTAAAAATGCTTAATTAGAGGAGGGTAAATTTCAGTGAGTTAAAAAGGGATCTTGCCCTGGTGGAATGGAATCAAAAATTGGTAGGCAAACCAATGGGAGGCCTTCAAGGAGTTGGTGGTTCGGGTACAGAATAGACACATCCCTACAAGGGGGAAAGGAAGGGCATCCAAAGCTAGAGCTCCCTGGATGACTAGAAATATAAAGATTAAAATGAAACAAAAAAAGAGACTTATATGATGAATATAAGGTTCATAATACAGTAGAGAAACAGGCTGAATACAGAAAGCACAGAGGAGATCTAAAAAATGGAATGAGAGAGTATGCGAATGGATTAGCGGCGAACATAAAACAGAACCCAAAAGTTTTTTATAAATATATAAATAGTAAAAGGGTAGTCAAAGGAAGCGTGGGACTGATTAGGGACAAAAAGGGAGATCTTGTGCAGGCAGAGGGCATGGCTGAGGTACTAAATGAATACTTCGCCTCCGACTTCACGAGAAAAGAGGATGCTGCCATTGTAGCAGTAAAGGAGGAGGCAGCAGCGATATTGGATAGGATAAAAATAGATTAAAAGGAGGTACTTGAAAGGTTGGCAGTACTCAAAGTAGAAAAGTCACCTGGTCCAGATGGGATGCATCAATGGTTACTGAGGGAAGTAAAGGTGGAAATTGCAGAGGCTCTGGCCAAAATCTTCCAATTCTCCTTAGATACAGAGAACTGGAGGATTGCAAATGTTACACCCCTGTTCAAAAAAGGGGAGAGGGATAAACCCGGTAATTGCAGGCCAGTCAGCCTATCGTCGCTGGTGGGGAAACTTTTAGAGACAATAAGCTCGGACAAAATTAATTGGTACTTGGTAAAGTATGGGCTAATAAATGAAATTCAGCACGGTTTTGTTAAAGGCAAATCGTGTTTGACTAACTTGATTGAGTTCTTTGATGAAGTAACGGAGAGGGTTGATGAGAATAATGCAGTTGGTGTTGTGTATATGGACTTTCAAAAGGCAATTGATAAAGTACCATATAATAGACTTGTTAGCAAAATTAAACCCCATGGAATTAAAGGGACAGCAGCAGTGTGGATGCAAAACTGGCTAGGGGATGGAAAGCAGAGAGTAGTGGTGAACGACTGTTTTTCAGACTGGGGAAGTATACAGTGGGTGTTCCCTGGGGGTCAGTATTAGGACCATTGCTCTTTTTGATATATATTAATGACCTGGACTTGGGTACAGAGGGTATAATTTCAATGTTTGCAGATGACACGAAACTCGGAAATGTAGCAAACAATGTGGATGATTGTAACAGATTTCAGGAGGATATAGACAGACGGGTGAAATGGGCAGACACATGGCAGATGAAATTTAAAGCAGAGAAATGTGAAGTGATGCATTTTGGTAGAAAGAATGAGTAGAGGGAATACTGAATTGAACTGCCCCTAGTTCTTCTCTCCCCCGCAAGTGGAAACATCTTTTCCACGTCTACCCTATCAAACCCTTTCATAATCTTAAAGACCTCTATCAGGTCACCCCCCTCGGTCATTTCTTTTCTGGAGAAAAGAGCCCCAGCACTGCTCAATCTTTCCTGATAGATATAACTTCACAGTCTGGTATCATCCGAGTAAATCTTGTTTGCACCTTCTCCAGTGCCTTTATATCCTTTTTATAATATGGAGACCAGAAATGTTCACAGTACTCCAAGTGTGGCCTAACCAAGGTTCGATACAAGTTTAACATAACTTCTCTGCTTTTCATTTCTATCCCTCTAGAAATGAACCCCAATGATTGGTTTGCTTTTTTTATGGCCTTATTAACCTGCTTCACTACTTTTAGTGATTTGTGTATCTGTACCTCCAGTTCCTTTTGCTCCTCCATCCCATTTAGACTTTTATTATTCAAGCAGTATGTGGCCTCCTTATTCTTCCTACCAAAATGTAATACCTCACGCTTATCTACACTGAAATTCGTTTGCCAATTACACGTCCATTCTACCAGTTTATTAATGTCCTCCTGTATTTGGTCGCAGCCCTCCTCGGTATTAACTATACCCCTCAATTTGATGTCGTCTGCAAATTTTGAAATTGTACTTCCAATTCCCAAGTCCAAATCATTTATGTAAATGGTGGACAACAGTGGTTCCAGCACCGATTCTTATGGAACACCACTTCCCACTTTTTGCCAGTTTGAGTAATTACCTTTAACCCCTACTTTCTGTTTTCTGGCCAGCTTGCTATCCATTCTGCTACTTGTTCCCTGACTCCACATACTCTGACCTTAATCATGAGTCTGCTATGTGGTACCTTATCGAAGGTCTTTTGAAAATCCAAATATACTATATCTACTACATTATTCTTGTCTACCCTTTTTTAAAATTCGTTCATGGGATGTGGGCGTCACTGGCAAGGCCAGCATTTATTGGCCATCTCTAATTGCCCTTGAGAAGGTAGTGGTGAGCCGCCTTCTTGAACCATGTGGTGAAGGTTCTCCCACAGTGCTGTTAGGTAGGGAGTTCCAGGATTTTGACCCAGCGACGATGAAGGAACGGCGATATATTTCCAAGTCAGGATGGTGTGTGACTTCTGTTACTTCTTCAAAGAATTCAATAAGGTTGGTCAAGCATGACCTTCCCTTTTGAAATCCGTGCTATTCTTTATTATATTTTCGGTTTCTAGGGCCCCTATTTTCAAATCAAATTGGGGGATTGGGGGCTGCGAAAATCGGGAAAATCCTGAGCGGGTGAGGAAGCCGGCCCAAACCCGCCGGCTTCCGGGTTTCCCACAGACGCGCTTCCAAAATGCGGAAGTCCTGCCGGCAATTAAAGCCGTGGGAAAGCCTCCCAGGTAAGTTTTTAAGATTTTAAACTCACCTGGGCGGCTTTCCCACAGCTTCTGATTCACGCCAGGCATGAAGCGCTGGATCAGGCAAAAATAAATTAAATAAAAAACCATTGCACAAAGTTAAAAAACAAAATAAGCCTACCTTTTCACTGATGTCACCTGCACCCCCTGCTCCGATGTCCCCCTATCAGCCCCCGATGTCTCCCTCTCCAATCTCCCCCTCCCCCCGCCCCCCCCGATCTTCAGCACCTTCCACTCTCTGTTCCAGTGCTGGATGATGTCTCTTTCTCTCTTTTTCTCTCTCCCCGCCCTCCCATCGGCTTTGTAGCTCCTGTCGGCAGCCAGCCCGTCAATCAGGCTGGCTGCTGGGCGCGAAACCTGGATACAACTTTAATCACCATTAATTACATCGCGATCACGTTGGAAAAGGTAAGTTTTTTTTAAATTCGGGTTTGCCACGCGCACCTTCACCCCCTCCCCCGCTGCCATCCCGCCACCATTTCAAAACTGAGCCCTAGATGTTTTTCTATTACACCTTTAAGTAAGGATTCCTTTATCTTTCCTATCACCGACGTAAATCTAACTTGTGCTATAGGTCCCTGGACTGGTTTATCTCCCTTTTTAAATGTAGGAATCGCATTAGCTGTCTGCCAGTCCTCTGGTACTTCTTATATATGTGCAACAGTGCCTCTGCTATCTCTTCCCTAACTTCTCTAATTACGTGCCCATTCTCCAAGTTTATTAATGTCTTCTTGCACTTTGACGCATTCTTCATTTGTAATAACTATACCCCCCAATTTGGTGTCTTCCCCAAATTTTGATATTGTTATTCAATATAGACATCTCTCACCTTTACCTTCATGAATCATAAATGGTACAATACAAAAGTTTGAAGGCAAATTCCATACTTAGCGCAGTTCTCACTAATTTTTGTAAAAGAAAACTGTCTGAAGATTTTTTTTGCCTATTTTGAATATATAAATATGTAGTGTTGGAACTTACCTCTCGGTAATTACTGGACTCAGTGACAGGGAGTTCATTTGCACTAAAATGTTTAATTTGGCAATGACAAACTAGAAACACTCAAAAATACTGACAGAAAAGTGAAAAAAAAATCAAAAAGAAGAAATATCAAAGGAAGATAATCGAGTGTATCATTTCAGGTACGGTAGTGCAATGGTTTTGTTACTGGACTGGTGATCCAGCAGCCTGGACTATAATCCAGAGAACGCAAGTTCAGATCCTGCCACAGCAGTTTGAAAATTGGAATTCAGTTTAAAAAAAATCTGAAAATAAAAAGATGATATCATAATTGTGCTCATGAAGCTGTCGGAAAAATCCATCCATTGACTTCAATGGATAAGAAAATCGGGCAAGGTGTAAAATTGGCTGCTGATTTGCTATCACCTGTTTTCCGGCTGCCGATAAAAGGCAAAAATTAACCCCTTGTTTACAAATCTGAAAAAGTATTACAAGATTTCACTGAGATGCACTTTCAAAATCTTGCATTTAGGCAAGTCTTTGTTTAAATGGAAAATAAATTCAGTTAGCAGCAAATGCTGATGACACGCCCAAGGAAATTAGGTTGGAGAATTTACTGTGCATAACTGAGTGAAGGAGCTGAATGAATACAGTTTGAAGCAGCAACTCTACAAGGTTAATAATTCTATATTTCTGCTGATGGTAACTCAGCTCCCTGACCAGAGTTGACTCTGTTACTCTTCCACTCAGTTGTCCTGATCATGTCATTAGTTCTCAAAATTAACAAAATATGAACCGCATCTTTGGCTATGAAGCGCTTTGGGATGTCCTGAGGATGTGAAAGGCACTATTTCTTTCTTTTAAGGCTATGGCTACATCATTTGCAATTGCTGAAAGAGACTATTTGATGGTTATAACCTTTCATGGGTTCAGGGGGAAACTGAGAGTGGGAAATATAAATAAATAATATGCCCTTCAGTAAACTACTACAGGAACGGCAGGGGTGGGAGAAGGAACTTTGTGTCGCCTACAATCAGTAAATTATCTGATTTAGTTAAGACAGTAATTGCATACTGAACTACTTATTGAGAAAGTTTCACAAAACTCAGCACTGAAAAATACTCTTTAGGGATTGATATCTATTACATTTACAGCAACATCCTCATACCAGGTGGCTCTAATCATCCCAAATGTTAACTTTTACCATTTCTATAGTATGAGAGACCTGGTGTTGCACTGTCAAAGAGGGGCTCTCTCCTCTGATTTTTCCCTGTGCCTTCCAAGGAAGGCAATGAAACCAAAGTACTTTCTAGAGAGAAAGAGGGAGAAAAATAACCAAAGGGTGATTCAGTCTGATGTAAGGCTGAAGAAAGTAGTTCAACAATGGCAATGGTAGAGGGCCTGGGAAAAGTGCACCTGCTCAAGATCAGGGAATGGTGCATGGTGTACGTGGACATGAGAAGGAAGGAGTAAATAACTGGGGAAAAATTATAACCTCAGAGGATCAAAAGTGTCTGCACAATATGTGCCATGGTTTAGAGTACTGACGGTACATTAAAGTGTAGATTGTGACTTACACCTAAATAAAAGTGTCACCACAGGTGTCACCCCATGATCTGTGTAATATTATGTTGACACAAGGCTTTTAAATGCTGAAATATTGAGCCATTCAAGACTGAAAACTTGGAGCAGTTTTGAACACTGAAGCACATTGTTCCCTCTGTGAGATTTCAAGAGGAAGCCATCTTGTCAACTGCTCTGGTAGATTTATTGGGAGTTGTGGAAATAAAGCAAGAACTTAGAGATGGCTAATAAAAACAATTAAAAGAAATAAAGGAAAAAATATACTTGAGCTCTTCCAGCATACTTATCATTCTTGTTAAAGAAACAGCAGCCCTCCTAAACCTCGTGTGAATTGAGTCAGTCTGTGTAGGCTTTCCACTTGTTCCCAGGCACCTGCTTTAGCAATGACCTCAGCTCCCCAGTCTCAAGTCAGACTGTCACCCAAACAGCTTTAAAAACAAAGCCCAGCTGTTTCCCATCTTCAATGCGGAAAATCAGAGCAGACCAGAGAGCAACTTTGTTTTTTATTAGTGACTACCACTTACAAATAGCCTCCCCTACTCTCTACCAGTGGTTATATAAATGTTTTAAGAAATCAAAGTAAAATTATACCAATTTAATATATGCAATTAAATTCAATAGTATCAGACTAATAGTAAAAAAAAGTATCTATCTTTTTCAAGGATTTTCAAACTACATCCCTACAACACTGCCAAAACAGATTAACTCGTCAAATATCTCATTTGGTAATTCTGGGACCTTGTACACAAATGGCTACTGTGTTTGCCTACAGAACATCAGTGACTACTTTAAAGTAATCACTGGATGTGAAATGCTTTGGGGCATCCCGAAAATGTGATAAGGTCCTACATCAATGCAAGTTCTTTCCTTAAAAACGAGGTTGAAAATTAAGGCAAGCTCCAGATAAATATTCCAGCAAAACTATAATTACAGATGGGATTCACTAAGAACAGCTTAATAACCTGATAAATTGAGAATTTCTATTGCAACAGTGAGCCATTTGGACTAGGAAGCTCAGAGAGATTTTTTAAAATTCATTCATGGGATGTGGGCATCGCTGGCAATTATTGCCCATCCCTAATTGCTCTTGAGAAGGTGGTGGTGAGCCGCCTTCTTGAACTGCTGCAGTCCGTGTGGAGAAGGTTCTCCCACAGTACTGTTAGGTAGGGAGTTTTGATGGAGGTTTGATGCCCTGTTAGTGCTGAGTAAGCTGAAATCAGTCCCAAGGTAGTAGAAGTACTATAAGTAGACTTACTGCACCTGGACAAGGTGGGGGCGGGGGTTAAAGAAATCAGGCAGAGTTCCTGCTTCTGAAGGTGCAGCATGTGGCTGTCGACTGACGGCAGGATCATACCCAGCTGCAATGCCCTACACAGTGGAATAGTCTGCCAACACTGTCTAGAGTCACACATGAAGAACATTCTTCAGGAAGGCTGCTGGTGCTTGTAGAACATTGATTCAGTAAGCAGTTTGCACCTTCAGGAAAGGACAGAAAAACTGGAAACAAAATCTCAAATAAAGCACTCGTACATCCTATTTTAAATAGAATTTGCAATAGATAAAAAAACCTTCGGCTTTGCATTTAAGCTGCTACATATTAAGTAACAGTAATAATAAGCAACATGGTTTGATGAATGAATGATTTCTTGTCTTGAGATTAATATGAAATAAGTCAAAACTAATCCTGGCATCTATTAGTCACTAAATGATGTGCATTTCAGAGCCTGAAACCAGATGAATCCGTCTTTACAGATCAACATGAGAGAGAAAGAGAGAGAGGGGAAGAGAGAGGGAGGGAGGGAGGGAGGGAGAAAAGAAGAATGAATGAAGTTATTGTGCAACCTGTGACAACTATATCTCATTATATCCATTAAATCCACTACCTTGGCTCTCCTAAACAACCAGCAACACTAGAACAAGCAATGTTATTAAACATTAACAGCCATCCTGGCACCATGTAATCTGCATCCTAAATATGAGCAGTGCTTTTCAGAATTGAGATTGTGATGACAGAAACCCGTTTTCAGAATACAAAATAAGATCTCTTTGTTCTAAATTAAAAGCAGGGCTCAATGGATTATTTCGACAATCCGTTGTACTGAAATTTGAAACCAGCATTCTCTTGCAGTGTCGTGGTGCTGAAGCAAGGGCCTATGCCTTCCGCCTGGGCTTCCCACTTCACAAAAAAAGCATGGCTGGAGTTTGGTAGAAGCTAAGACAGGAAGAATTACTGATGTGTGGGCAAGTACCCTGCCTGGTGTGGTACTAGGAGAAGGTAGGCTCGTGCTGAGTTAGGTCCTCTCGGCCAGGGCATTAGTCTGGAGGCTGCAAGTGGCTTCAATGTCCCAGTGCTAGGAAAGGGGCAAAAGGCCATTCCTGATCGCTATCCACAGAGCCCTACCTGCAGGATAGGTGGGGAGAGAGCTGGGCGGTGAAAACAAAACTCCCTACCACATTACAGTCCGCAATCATATTATCGATAGATTAACTGCTCTAATTAAGAACGAGCTCTTGCTTTGACGATATGACGTGGCAATATGTAAACACAGATCATTTTTAGGACAACACGTTAATAAATATCTGCCACATAAAACAAACACAGCTGGAATTAACATGCGCCTGCTAATCATATGCACAGAAGATACAGTCTAAAGGCATTGTTTACAAAGCAATAAAAAAAGGGTATGGGGGTGTGCAATGAGGGAGAGATCCTCCCACCGTCTGGTTGGTAACATGTGTTTCCATTACTAGCCACCCACTGTTACTTTACTGACAAGCATTTGGCTTCATCTTTATGACCTGCTTCAAGTATTAAAATCCCAAAATGTGGAAAAGATTACCACCCTTCTCCCAGAATGCTTTTTTTTGAAGTTGATTTCTACCATCGGGATGGAAATCATCAACCAGCCCAAACCGGCTTTAAAGTGACCACGCGCAGATGCTGTTTCTACTTACCTTTGCAATTAACTTAGGCCATTAGTTTCCATGGAAAAAAAAATTCCTGCAACTTTCACGACCTATCCTATTCCAAAGAAACAAAACACATTCTTTTTCCTTACTTTTTTGTTCCAAAAAAACACCTTGGACCACAACCTATTTCCTCCATTAATTAATATTAAAATAAAGTACTCTGGCAACAAACTTTAATGATTGTAAACAGCTGATGTAGGGCCAATTGTAACATTTTTTGGCAACTGACTTAAAGTGGTCTAAAGTTTTTTTTTTGCCAAATTCTTTCTCTCCTCTTCTGAAAGCAGTGACTCATGCTGAAATATGGTTCTATGAGTGCCAGCAGCCCTCCAGCCAGGATTTATGTATGAGGCTGAACAGTGGGCATCAGCAGGCTATTTGACTGTAGAAAGCATCAAAGCTATTCCTATGCTCACTCAATATCTACACTCATGCACTTTCCAACTGAGGTCACTGGATAGATATTAGGAGCAAGAACCCCAGCTGATTCTTCCTTTGCGTAGCACAACAACACCGGGGCTGAATGTAGCTCAGGCTGAGATCAGCTAATTCAACACAGACTGGGGATCGAACCAGAGTCCTTGTGGTTTGTATGGCTTAGTACCACACCACATGGCTTAGTACCACACCACATGCACCCGCCTCCATTTCATATTTAACTGCATAATTTTGCCATTTGAATGTCCACAGAATGCAGTATTTTCAGGCTCTGTTGCTATCCTGAGGTTTGAGCAGTGACAGCTGGTAATCACAATTGTAGCCTTGCGCACAGTGGTTGGTGATTATGCCCAACCTGTGTGACACACGGGGGCCTTAATCTGCCTCAAGTTAAATGCAAATGCACAAAACTCTCTCTCTTTTGCCCCCCACCAACCGGCCGAAAAAAAGGCAACACGTATTTTGGAGTTAAAATATATAAGACCATGGTAGAACGCAGGTTTTAACCTTCAATCCGTTTAATACAAAGTTCCTGATTTCATCCATGCTGTTGTGTAGGGAGGTGTTAAATGAGGACAACAAAAGGGAGTCATCAAGATGCTCTTGTGCTCCATCTAGTGGCTGGCTAAAATGTGGCACTGTTGGTGGAATGGGAGCAAGTTTCTAGCTCGTCCAATCAGCCAAAGAAAATGGAGAGTATGTGAGAGGGGGGAAAGAGGGAGCAGGAAATGGTTAATTAAATGACAAAATTAATGTGCAGCAGAGACGGCTCGAGGGGCCGGATGGCCTACTCCTGCTCCTATTTCTTATGTTCTTGTGTAAAACAGTGAGAACTCAGGTGATGTCTGACCTCCAACAAAACAAGTGCTTGTAACCACAATTAAGTGGAGAAAACATTCACCAGGCAGCTACATTCTTCTACCCTATTTCTGTTTTCAGAAACATACATTTTATTTTGTTTAACATGCAGCAAAGTGAATTTCTGCAAGTGCTGACTGATGAGCATTATAAAGTTACCATCAATAATGTACAGGACTATAGAATATACAAAAAATGCAAACCTGTTGTAATTTTGATTTTGGCACAGAAATATTTTTGCAGTCCCCAGAAGTTATGTGTTTATAATCATCAATCCTCTTAAAAAAAAATTAAATATATATATATATATATATATATGTATATATAGAAAATACCATAATAGATGGGTCACAATAAGTTAGATGGTGAAGTTCAATTGAGTGGTGATGATGGTATCCTAAACAATAGACTCCTGAGACTGAATTGTGCTTTAAACTCACAGCGAGACATTATTTTTCTAACATGTAAGGGAACATCTAAAACAATTCTGCTTCAGATCATTCTTACTATTAGGCAAGGCATGCTGTGCAGAGAACAGGTCATATATACCCAACAAAGACAACAGTAATATAGAACCTGACACTGATGCCAGGTTTTTTTGTCATTGGCTTACAGGGAAGTAAATTCTGTAGTTTACAATTAGATAAAAAGTACCTTTATTCAGGATTTAAAGCAATTTTTGTTTTCTCCCATTCTGCTATTTAGCAAATTATTGAGAATTAAGGTTAAAAGCTGTGGGCATATGTAAGTGTAGTGGTTGTGTTACTGGACTAGTATCCAGAGCTCTGGACTAATAATCCAGAGAATATGATTTCATATCCCACCATGGTAGTTTGAGAATTTAAATTCAGTTTAAAAAAAATCTGGAAATAAAAAGCTGGTATCAGCTGTCGGATTGTCGTAAAAACCCAACTAGTTCACTGTTGTCCTTTAGGGAAGGAAACTGCTGTCCTTACCTGGTCTGGCCTATGTGTGACTCCAGTCCCATACCAACATGGTTCACTCAACTGACCTCTGAAGAGGCCTAACAAACCACTCAGTTGTAACAAAACTGGCAACTAAGGATGGGCAATAAATGCCAGCCTTGCCAGTGATGCCCACATCTTGAGAATGAATATAATTAATATTCATCTAATGAATATATGAATGTAAATAATATATCAGTGTAAGAAAAACAAAAAAGGACCAGTGTAGCACAAAATCATACAGACCAGAAACTCCAAAATTCAACCCTTGCTCTATGCTGAATTAACCGATCTCAGGGCAACTGGAAAGTGCCTTTTGCGAAGTCTGCACATAGACATCAAGTGAGAACAGTATTATCTTGGTTGTGATGCCTTCTATAGTCAAACAGTTTTCCAAAACTTACCATCTAGGCTTACACATTAAGAATGGTCACTTAGGCAAGATACTGGAAAACTACTGTTGCACATGGAATCACACCTCAGCCACAGCCAGCAACTTCAGGGGAAGTGGGAGAGGAGAGAAGAAATAAAAGTACTAACTATAGAAAACTTTAATAGAAATGATCAGACTCCTGTGGTGGTCACTGCTTCATCTTGAGCCTCCTATAAATTCTCTCCAGCAACCCTGCTCAAGGATGAAAGTAAGAATCTAACTAAATGGGAGTGAAGTATCATTCTATAAAATATACTGATCTTTAAATGTCAACAGTGGAAATTGGAAAAAAAACAGAAAATGTTGGAATTGCACAGCAGGTTGTTCAGCATCTGAACAAGAAAAGACAGGTTAAAGTTTTGGGTGTAGCCTTCACTAGTTTGACAGAACCATAGAAGTTTACAGCACAGAAGGAGGCCATTTGGCCCATTGTTTCTGGGTTGGTTCTTTTGCTAGCGCAATCCAAAACTAATCCCATTGCCCCGCACTCTCTCATAGTCCTGGATCTTCCTCTGCTTCAAATATTTATCCAGTTGTCCCTTCAAAGATGCAATAGTTACTGTCTGAACCTTTCCCTGAATAAGAATTCCATGGTCTAGCAACCCTCTGCTTAAAGACATTTCTCTTAACCTCTCTCCTCACTCTCTTAGTGACAGTTTTAAATTGATGACCCCTTGTACCTGACTCACTGTCAGAGAAAAACAATCTTTCTCTATTCACTCTTTCAAAGCCCTTCATAGTTTTAAAAAACTTCTTTTACATGTCCAATTAGCCTTCTCTGCTCCAGTGGAAATAATACCAGTACCTCAAAGTCTCCCCTCATAACTACAGTTCCCCATCCCTGGCATGATCCTGGTGAATCTACAAAATACGCTCTTGATAGCTTCAATGCCCTTTCTACAATTGGGCACCCAAAACTGCGCACAGTCCTCTTGCTGTTGCTTAACTAATGTTTTGTACAAATGTATCATTACTTCTTTACTCTTGTGCTCTATGCCTCTATTTATAAAACACAAAATGGTATTGACCTTTTTATGGCTTTGTCTATCTGAAGTCTCATTTTCATATAATTACGTATTTGAACCACTAGGTCTCTCAGTTCACTCACATCTTTCAGCATCTTTCCATTGAGTGCACACTCTCATTACTTGCTTTCTCCCCAAAATGTATAACCTCACATTAAGCCTTATTAAATCGATGAAGAATTATATCCTAAACATTAAGTTATCATTTCTCATTCAAACGCTGACCAAACTGCTGTGCATTCTCTATTTAGAAAAAATAATGACAGAATTTGATTGTTGTAAATACCATCTTCCCAAATAAAATACTTTCAGCACTAAATTGGATCAGAAATTTTTTTTGCTGAAAAAGGTAAGATTAACAGGACTTGCAGTCAACATGTACTTGCTAGAAAATAAGAGTACACACACACATGCAATCTATTAGGGCTCTCAAATCCCAGCAGACAGTTCATTTTCAGGGCAGATGTCCATGCTGGTGTCTTACCATTAAAGAATGTCTGTTGGCTGACAGCAGGCCTGTCCCATATCCTGACCCCAAGCCTCCCATCGGTCCATTGTGTGATGGTCCTATTAAACTGTGCAAGTCGCTATGGCTACCGGGCATGGCTGTCGAGGGCCCCACCGCGTGGTTTCGCAGGACGTGAATGGCATCGTCCAATCTTTCCAAGCGGTCTTCAATACGGGTTTGCTGTGTTTTTATTTTTAAAAAAAAATTTAAAAATCTGTAATTATAATGCATATAAATATTCTCAGCCGTTTCACAGAGCGAGAGCAACAATTTTGCTTTATGTCCTAATAACACTTCAAACTTGTCAAAAATGGTCATCACAAAGGTAATACAACCCGTTAATAGTTATGACAGAAGCATATTGTGTTGCAGCTTTTATATAAAGGAAACCAATGAAAAAGTATGCTGCATGGGATTTACTAATATGGAATTAATAAGCTATTTTATTGAGCTCTTTTTATCGAATGCATCTTTCTCCACATGATTCTGTGTAATAGGCTGCTTATATCAGTACATACTACTCCATAGCTTACTTAGTCCAATCTACTCCATAGCTAAAAAGAAACTCCACAGCTAGTGCAGTTGTCTTGTTTAAGATGCAACACTGACAGGGAACTTGAGCCAATTTTTTTGAAATATGAGAATGCATGTACATACTAGGGACCAGCCAAGGGTTCACTATTTCCATGAAATGTTTTTGCTCGTGTGAGGACTTTGATAGTTGCAGCAACATTCCTGCATCCAAACTGCAAACAAGGTAATTTTTTCCACCTCCCTAGTTTAATTCAACAATATTTTAGGTAAGGAAATAGTTTGCAATTCTGGACAGCTGAAGAGCTTGGAAATACCACTTTATAAATAACAGCTTTCAAAATTTACATACAACTTTTTCAAATGAATTTTATACGCAAGATGTAGGATGTTAATGCCGGAGAATGAAACACTTTGTATTGGACACCACAGGTAGATTTTCCAATTAGCTATGCCCCATAATTGGGCATGAAAGACTGAAAATTGGTTATGTTGTTTAGTGCCCCACACACTTTTCAGTGATGCTGGAAGTGCCCACCAGTTTCCCAATTGTAATATTTATACGATGCCTCAAAGAGCTCATTTAAATGTCCATTTTAAGGTGCGGTAGCATAGTGGTTATGTCACTGGGCGAGTAATCCAGAGACCTGGGCTAGTAATCCAGAGGATGAGAGTTCAAATCCCATCATAGCAGTTTGAGAATTTCAATTAAAAAAAGCTGGAAATCAAAAGCTGGTATCAGTAAAAGTGGCCATAAAGATGTTGGATTGTCGTAAAAACCCAACCGGTTCATTAATGTCCTTTAGGGAAGGAAAACTACCATCTTTACCCGATCTGGCCTATATGTGACTTCAGTACGAAGTCAATGTGGTTTACTCTTAAATGCCCTCTGGCAGTTAAGTGGCCTAGAAAGTCACTCAGATGTATCAGGCTAGGAATGGGCAATAAATGTAGGCCTTGTCAGCTATGCCCACATCCTGAAAATTAATTTTTAAAAAAGTAGTTTCCTGGAATTTGTGCCAAAAGAGCACTTTGTCATAAAACCTCCCATATAAAATGGAAGTCCAGGGTTGCTAAAGGCTGTGTTCCATACGGAGGAGTATTTCATGAGGCCTATAAGACTTATTGCTGTAATTTGAGGCTAGTTTTTGGTGTTTTTTTGTTTGTTTTTTCTTGTCAGTGTATAGTTGCTCTGAAGGCCCTTTGCTAAGTTTTTTGCCACTTCATTTAAAAAAATGTTACAATACTGATGCAATGGGTTGCTCCATGGGAATTCCCCTTTACTTATCTTTTTTGGAAGAAGAGGAGAAGCAATAGAAGGATTATCAGGCAAGTCAGGCTGCACCAGAGACTGAATGCATCCGCCCAGTGGTACCCTCACCCTCCATTTACAGGCAGAGATACGTCTACCTGAATTTGTTGGAGGAGTTCTGCCAGCAGGTGCTGCAGTTCACCAAGGAGACAATGACAGAGTTGTGCTATTTACTGCAGGGATACCTACAGCTAGCATGCACCATGGGGTTGTCACTGCCAGTAACGGCCAGTTATGGCTTCACATTCTCTACCTCGGCTTCCTTCCATGATGCAGCGCTGTCCGATGGGGACGTCTCCTGGTGCGGCAAAGAGGGTTAGCCTCTTCATCATCATCTCATGCACCACCACTGCTTCAACCAGCCATCATATAGTTTCAGGCATTGCACCATTCCATTCCTTAGCCAAAACCTTATCACCAGCCATTGGGATTTGCAAGCCATTTTGTTGCTCAAACAGCCTTTGCAAAAGCTGAAACATACATTGAAAGCACTAGCAGTACTACATTTTTGTAATCATATGTCTTTAGATTTACCCATCACCCTTTGTAACAGATGAGCTGGCAATGTCAGGCCCGAAATGGGCTGGGACTTCGCCCGCACAATGTGAAAGAAGCGGACCCTGGAAAATCAGGCAGGGAGTCAGGAAACTAATGGTTAGCTGGATGCCAATAATTGTACCACCTGACCAATACATGATCTGAAAATCTACCTTTCAGTGTCAGCATCAAGCTTTCCCGAATCAGGCATGTGACTGTTAGATGCAAAGTAAATGTCCCTCCACTCTGCCCTGACAACAAACCTTGGCCCCAACCTCAGAACAGGGTACATAGGAAAAATGGGGGTGGAAGTTACTGGTCCATGTAACAACAAGCACCAAACTTCTTTCTCTGCTGCACCATAGATGTGGTGCCAATGTCCAAATGGCAACTGACCTCTCTTGGATTGACATCAATTTGACTATGGCATTATGGTACCCATATGTGGCTCTTTAATGAAGTGTTGGGTTTCTGGCCATACAGGAGGCAAAACTGACAGGATTTCTAGGGAAGCCCGGGACCCCATCAATTCCGCTGCCACAAATTATGTCACAATGACGGGGGCATGGGTGAAAGAAGTGGCCCGCACTCCCTCCATTGGAATTTGTCTTTGGAACAAGAAAAGAATGCAAACAGGTTCTTTCCCAAATCTCTACCACTCTGCTCCCATTATGCCAGATATCTGCCCCCATAACTGTGCAATTTCTGTGCTAAAGTTCCATTTTTCGGGAAGTGTAAAAATGCATAGTTTTGAAGGATTAAAAAATGGCTTTCTGTACTCAAAAGTGTTAACTTACCATTCCAATAAATATGAATGTAGTATTGAGCCCAATTGTTCTAGGCAAGAATGCATGAAGCTAACTTTGTAAAAGTGCCACCACTTTTCTCCCAAAAAGTTTCTTAAACACAGAAATCTCCTCAGCTAAAGACTTAATTTAATTCATACACATAAAATAGCAAGGGATAGATCTATTCTGTGCAATGAAGCAACAGGGAGAAGGCTTCAAAGACACTGCCAGATACAAGTGTGTAAACGGAATAGATGAGTCCAAATTTATTTTGATAGTGTATTGCTACATCCTTTTTCTCAGACCTACCAAAGAGTGAAGTGGGCCTTCATAATTGGGAGAGGATGGACCCTGGCCTCCATTTCTGGACCACACAGAGGTACCTGCTAAAAATAGAGATCAGGGTTAAAAACTTGGGTATGTAAGGTCAAAACACAAGGGGGGGAAAAAAACAGCAAACCCACGCACACAACTTGCCTGAAAGACTGGTGGATTGTTTTACCTGTGAGAGTTGGCGGAGATCCAACAGGCGTTGATGGATTTGAAGGGAAACTGTTGTTAGTGTGGTCTGGTGAGTAGATCTAAAATAAAAGCAGGAGTCTTTTATGAGCATGATGCTTTGAATCTAATTATCACAGTGCACTTATGAAAGTGTGTAATGACAGTACGAGGTGGCCATTCAATTTGTGCTGCAAGAATTATTTATTTCTCTTTAACACTGTGTATGTAAACTGTAGGCTCAATTGCTCCAATGTTGAGCATTTTGCATTTGTTGCAAATTTACAGCTGTTTCACAGTAAAATTCCCAAGTGTGAAAGATGCAAGTCTTATTAACTCCCAGTGTAGCTCAGAGTACAAACTCTGAAAAGGAGATTTGAGATGGGTCACAAAACAAACAACTTGCAATAGGGTTGCTATAAATATTTATCTTATGAGCTTTTTTTTGCCGGGGGGTGGGGGGCGGGCAGGGAAGGAATCTTGTACACTCTATTTTATACACACTGTACATGTAGAGTCGGTAATTAAATGCTGTACAGTTGGCAAAACTAACTGGGGGAGGGAGAAATGGGAGTAAGTACAAATGCCAGGAAATCCATATTCAACACATCACGCAGATCTCCACCCAATTCAATCTGGTAATATGAACATATCTTTTAGTGTGTAGAAGGGGTAAACCCATTCATCACTGCTATTGTGTCCTTGTCCTTGTGCCCACATCACAAAATCCTAGTCTAGGCAGACATATTTCTCACCTATATTTTGCTAGGAGATGCACAGCTGTATGGCGGATTTTTTGTGGTTTTATCTTGCCTGGTCGCCACTCGTTGGCCTGGAAATTGGTTTGTGGCCTGCAAGCAGCTGCAAACTGGGTGCAGCGAATAATCCCTGCGACGGAATGGTTAGGCCCTATTAGGCTGCATGTAGACTACATTTTCCTGCGCCGGCTGCGTTCAGGGCGAATTGATTTAGTACAGGAAGCATATGCAGCGGGCTTAACGCCTGTTTCAGGCGGGGGTCCTGGACACCTCTTTTGATGCCTATGCCAATATGACGAGAGGCGCACCTCCAGCTCAAAATGTGCGCACTCACGCCGCCCGCCATAATGGATGCTTTGTTATTGGACGCCTGTAAAACGGGCGCAGCGTCATCAAATTTTTAGACCATAACCTCTCCACAGTGGCATTGCTGAGATTGGGAACTCAGCATTTAGGAAATCGTGGGTAAAGGCTGTTTTCAAAAATAAAGAAATGTATATTGATAGAAAAATACTTTAAAGAGTGAGAGTCCCATCTCTATGCTTTTCTAAAATTCAGCTTTAAAGAATCCTTTAACATCTTTTTTATTTCTATTTCTTAGGCTTAGGGTAATAGACACTGTTATTTTTTTAATAAAAAGCTCCTAAGGGCTAAGGGTCCAAACTGCTTTCAAATCCAACTGGGCCAACCCCATTTCCCAGGTTTTGGATGCCACCAGTAAGAATTCCAGATAAATGTAGCAATAACAGGTATTATGCCAGGCAACCCCTGCGGCTGTCTTTGGATTATGCCATTAAAAATAAAATCCAAATCCCATCCAGGCAGCCAAGAAGTTTGAATTGAATTTGTTGCGCCTATAAGTAATCATCTGTAAGAATATCCCTGTCCAGTGAGGTTATCTCAAGTGTTTTGAGGTGTTCCATTTACACATCACTGCATTGCATGGCTACCAGATATATAAAACAAGTAAAACAACTTCTCCGCACCATTGACAGCCTTCCCCCTATTCCAACAACAACAGAAGTGAACAATATTCGCTCCACTTACTGATGCAAGTGCTTTACCCAGTGCATCGCCAGTCTGTGAGCTGCCAGGTGCCGCTCCTGCTCTGCTTACTAGAAGCAGAGACAAAAAAAAGAAAGTTAAAGTTAATTCAATTAGACCACAACATGCAGAAATATTCCAGCATAACTTTTCACTTATTAGGGAAGCAGGCCCGAGATATAGGGCTGTGAAAAACTGCCAGATGACGTCACAGATGTTGGACCGTAACATTATCAGTTTTATTTGATACAGATGGACTATTAGGTGGGGAGAAAAGTGTCAACCGCTAAGGGTTTCAAACTTTCTACATTTTGCAGACTTAACGGCAATTCCCAGTAAGTTGTTTTTTTAACTGAATGCCCTTGTCCTCTACTGATTAAATTTGGATAGCGTCATATATGTCAGAAGATACTGGTGCCCAGACCGCCTAGAAACAGCTG